>NC_090767.1:6184846-6467346 GCF_036898095.1 Palaemon carinicauda
GTGTTTGTG
Source organism: Palaemon carinicauda (assembly GCF_036898095.1). Lineage (NCBI taxonomy): Eukaryota > Metazoa > Arthropoda > Malacostraca > Decapoda > Palaemonidae > Palaemon > Palaemon carinicauda. The sequence goes on from NC_090767.1 coordinate 6,184,856, forward strand.
TTTGTACTAGCGGAGCTTGTGTGTGTCCGTGTGTGTGTGTATACCCTCGCTCATGTGTGTACCCACACGTGTGAGTACCCGCACGTGTGCACGTGTTTGTACCCGCACATGTGCACGTGTGTGTACCCGCACGTGTGCACGTGTGTGTTTGTGTGCTCATGTGTGCGTGTACACCCGTGTGTGTGTGAACATGTGCATGTGTGAGTGTGTACATGCACATGTGCACGCATGTGTGTGCGCGCGTATGCACATGTGTATGTACGCGGGCATGTGTGTGTACGCGCATTTGTGTATGAGCGTGTGTGTACGCACGGGTGTGTGTGTTTACGCACGCATGTGTGTGTACATGCGCGTGTGTTTGTGTGTACCCACGCGCGTGTGTGCTTGAACACACGCGTGTTTATTTGTACGTGCGCATGCGTGTGTGTGTGTGTGCGCGTGCATGTGGGTGTGTTCACACATGCATGTGTGTGTATGCATGTGTGTGTGTGCGCGCGCATGTATGCATACGTGCCCGCGCATGTATGCATACGTGCGCATGTGTTCATGTGTGCATGTGTGTGTGCTCGCGTGTGTGCGTGCTTGTGTGCGCGCGCACGCGTGTTTGCATGTGTGTGTATGCGCACGTGTGTGTACACGCGTGTGTTTGTGTGTATACGCGCTCGTGTGTAGGTGTATGTACGCAAGTTTGTTTGTGTATGTACGCGTCTGTGTGTATATGTGTACATAAGCATGTGTGTGTACGCGTGCGTGTATGTGTGTGCGTGCACGTGTGTGTGTACGCGAGTGTGTGTGTACATGCGTGTGTGTGTGTACGCGAGTGTGTGTGTACATGCGTGTGTGTGTGTACGCGAGTGTGTGTGTACATGCGTGTGTGTGTGTACGCGAGTGTGTGTGTACATGCGTGTGTGTGTGTGTACGCGAGTGTGTGTGTACGCACGCATGTGCATATGTGTGTATTCGCGCGTATGTGTGTGTACGCACGCAAGTGTATGTGTACACGCGTGTGTGTATGCACGTGAGTGTGTTTGTGTGTGTAAGCGCGCTTGTGTGTGTGTGTATGAGCGTGTGTGTGTCTGTATGCGCGCGTGTATGTGTGTATGCGTCTATGTGTGTGTACGCGCATTTGTGATGTGTACGAGTATTTGTGTGTGTACGCGTGTGTGTGTGTTTGTGTGTGTACGCGTATGTGTTTGTGTACACGTATGTGTGTGTACGCGCGCGTGTGTGTACGCGCGCGTGTGTGTACGCGCGCGTGTGTGTGTGTGTATGCGTGCATTCGTGTGTGTGTACGCGTGCGTTCGTGTGTGTGTACGTGCATGTGTGTGCGTGTGTGTGAGTACGTGCGTGTGTGTGTGTACACACGCGTTTGCTTGAGAGTGTGGGGTCGCGTGCATGTGCGTGTGTTTGTGTGTACACAAGCGTGTATGTACGCGCGAGTTTGCATGTGTGTGTGTGCGCATGTGTGTGTGTGTACGCATGTGTGTGTGTACGCAAATGTGTTTGTGTGCGCACGTGTATGTGTGTGCGCGCATGTGAGTGTGTGTGTGTACTCACCCGCATGAGTGTGTACGTGCGTGTGCGTGTGTGTGTACGCAGGCGCATGTGTGTGTGTACTCACGCGGATGTGTTTAAGCGCATGTGAGTGTGCATGTGTGTGTGTACGCACGTGTCTGTGTGTACGCACGTGTCTCTGTGTACGCGCGCGTGTGTGTTTGTAATCACGCGCGTGTATGTGTTTGTAATCACGCACGTGTGTACGCAGGCGTGTATGTGTGTAAGCGTGTGTTTGTCTGTTTATGTGTGTATGTGCGTGAGTGCGTGTGTGTGAGTACGAGCATATATGCATGAGTGTGTACGCGCGCGTTCGTGTGTGTGTACGCGTGCGTGTGCATGTGTGTGTGTACGCGCGTGTGTGTACGAGCGTGTGTGTACGCGCGTGTGTGTACGCGCAGGTCTGAGTGTATGTGATTATGTGGATGTGCGTGTATGTGTGTGTACGTATGCGTGTGCGTGCGTGTGTGTACGTATGCGTGTGCGTGCGTGTGTGTACGCATGTTTATGCATGTGTTTGTGCCTGTACGCGCGAGTATGTGTACGCGCGAATGTGCGTGTGTGTTCGTGTGTGTGTGGGCGAGTGTGTGTATGTGTACGCGCGTGCATATGTGTGTACCGGCATATTTATATGTGCATATACGCGCACTTGTGCGTGTATGTCTGTATGCGTGTGTGCGTTTGTGTGTGTACGTATGCATGTGCGCTCGTGTGTGTGTGCGTGTGTGTGTACGCAAGTGTGTTTGTGTGCACACGTGTGTGTGTGCTCGCGTGTGAGTGTGTGTGTACTCTCCCGCATGAGTGTGTATGCGTGTGTGCGTGTGTGTGTACGCAGGCACATGTGTGTGTATACTCACGCGTTTGTCTGCTTGTGTATGTGTACGTGCGCGTTTTTGTGTGTGTACGCGTGCGTGTGCGTGTGTACGCACGCGTGTGTGTGTGCATGTGTGTGTACGCACGTGTCTGTGTGTACGCGCGCTTGTGCATGTGTGTGTACGCGCATGTGGGTGTGTGGTTATGCGCGTGTGTGCGTGTGTACATGTGTGTATGCACGATTGTGCATGTTTGTGTGTGTATGCGTGTGTGCATGTTTGTGTATGCATGTGTGTGTGTACGCGTGTGTGCGTGTGTGTGTACGCACATGTATGTGTGTGTACTCGCGTGTTTGTGTGTGTACGCGCGTATGTGTTTGTAATCACGCGCGTGTGTGTGTTTGTAATTACGCACGCGTGTGTGTATGCAGCCGTGTATGTGTGTATGCGTGTGTTTGTCTGTTTGTGTGTGTACGTGTGCGTGTGCGTGTTTGTGGACACGCGTGTGTGTGTGTGATTACGCACATATGTGCATGTGTGTGTACGCACGCGTTCGCCTTTGTGTGTGCATGTGTGTGTGTACGAGCGTGTGTGTACTCGCAGGTCTGCTTGTATGTCTGTATGCGGATGTGCGTGTATGTGTGTGTACGTATATGTCTGCGTGCATGTGTGTACGCATGTGTGTGCGTATGTTTGTGTCTGTACGAGTGAGTGTGTGTCCGTGCGAGTGTGTGTACGCGCGAGTGTGTGTACTCGCGAATGTGCGTGTGTGTTCATTGTGTATGTGTGTGCGCGTGTGTGTGTACGGGCATATTTGCATGTGTGTGTAGGTGCACGCGTGTGTGTACGTGTGCGTGTGTTGTGTATACGCGCAAGTGTATGTACGCGCACGTCTGTGGTATGTCTGTATGCGTGTGTGCGTTTGTGTTTGTACGTATGCATGTGCGCTTGTGTGTGTGTGCGCGTGTGCGTGTGTGTGTACGCAAGTGTGTTTGTGTGCGCACATGTGTGTGTGCGCGCGTGTGAGTGTATGTTTGTACTCACCCGCATGAGTGTGTATGCGCGTGTGCGTGTGTGTGTACGCAGGCACATGTGTGTGTACTCACACGTTTGTCTGTTTGTGTACGTGTACGTGCGCGTTTTTGTGTATATACACGTGCGTGTGTAAGCACACGTGTGTGTTTAAGCGCGTGTGGTTGTGCATGTGTGTGTATGCACGTGTCTGTTTGTACGCGCGCGTGCGTATGTGTGTGTATGAGTGTGTGTGTGTGTGTACATGTGTGTATGCACGATTGTTGCTGTTTGTGTGTGTATGCATGTGTGCATGTTTGTGTATGCATGCGTGTGTGTGTACGTGCGCGTGTTCGGGTGTGCGGACGCGCGTGCGTGCGTGTGTGAGTACACGCATATGTGCATGTGTGTGTACGCGCACGTTCGAGTGTGTGTACGCGTGCGAGTGCAAGTGTGTGTACTCGCAGGTCTGCGTGTATGTCTGTATGAGGATGTGCGTGTATGTGTGTGTACGTATGCGTGTGCGCGCGTGTATGTATGCATGTGTGTGCATATGTTTGTGTCTGTACGCGTGAGTGTGTGTACGCACGAATGTGCGTGTGTGTTCGTTTGCATGTGTGGGCGCGTGTGTGTGTGTGTGCGCGTGTGCGTGTGGGTGTGTGTGTACGCGTGCGTGTGCATGTGTGTGCGGATGCGTTTTTGCATGCGTGTGTGTGTAGCGTGTGTGCGCACGTGTGTGTACGCATGCGTGCGTGTGTCTGTGTAAGCGCGCATGTGTGTGTACGTGCTTATATGTTTGTGTACGCGTGCGTGTGTTTGTGAGTATGTGCACATGTGTGTGTGTGCGCATGTGCGTGTGATTGTGTGCACGCGGTTGAGTGCATGTGTGTGTGCATGCGCATATGTGTGTGTATGCGCGTGTGTGTGTATATGCGCGTGTGTGTGTACGCATGTGTGTACGTTCGTGTGTTTGTGTGTTTTTGTGTGCACGCCTGCGTGTGTGTACGCATGTTTGTGTGTACGCGTGCGTGTGTGTGCGCGCGCATATGCACGTGTGTGTGTACGCACGCATATGTGTGTGTCCGCGCATATGCATGTGTGTGTACGCATGTGTGCGTGTGCGTGTGTCTGTACGTATGTGTTTGTGTACATGCGCGTGTGCGTGTGTGTGTACACACGCGTGTGCGTGTGTGTGTGTACTTGCATGCACGTGTGTGTGTAAGTGCACGTGAGCCTGTGTGTGTGTACGTGCATAGGCATGTGTGTGTGTGCGCGCGCGTGTGTGTGTGCGCGCGCGTGTGTATGTGCGCGCGCGTGTGTGCGCGCGCGTGTGTGCGCGCGCGTGTGTGTGTACCTGCCTGTGTGCACGTGTGTGTGTGTGCTTGCGTGTTTGTGTACCTGCGTGTGTGCACGTCTGTGTGTGCGCGCGCGTGTGTGTGTACACACATGTGCGCTTGTGTGTGTATGCACGCGTGTGCGCATGTGTTTGTGTGTACAAGCATGTGTGCGCATGTTTTTGTGTACGCTCGCGTGTGTGCATGTGTGTGTAGGCGTGCGTTTGTGTGTGTACGCGCACATGTGTTTTTGTGTGGTTATGCATGCAAGTGTGTTGTATGCGCGTGTGTGTGCGTGTGTGTGTAGGCGTGCGTGTGTGCGTTTGTGTGTGTACGCGCACATGTGTTTTTGTGTGGTTATGCATGCTCGTGTGTTGTATGCGCGTATTTTTGCGTGTGTGTACGCGTGCGCGTGTTTGTGTGTACGCGTGCGGGTGTGTGTGTATGCGTGAGTGCGTGTGTGTGTAAACGCGTGCTTATGTGTGTGTGTTTGCACAAGCGTGTGTGTGTTTGTGTATACGTGCGCTGCATGTGTGTTTACGCGCATTTGTGCGTATGCGTGTGTTTACGCTCGTGTGTGAGTACACATGCGTGTGCGCGTATGTGTACTAAAGTGTGAGTGTGTGTGTGTATGCATGCATGTGTGTGTATGAGCGCATGTGCGCAAGTGTTTGTGTGCGTGCGTTTGCGTATGTGTACACGCGAATGTTGGAATGTGTGTGTGCGTGCGCGTGTGTGCGTGTAAGTGTGCGCGTGTGTGTGCACGCACGCATATGTGTGTACGCGTGCGCGTGTGTGTGTACGTGTGCGCGTGTGTGTGTACGCGTGCGCATGTGTGTGTACGCGTGTGCGTGTGTGCGTGCGTGTGTGTGTGTACACGCTTGTGTGTATATGCGCGTGAGTGTTTGTGTGTACGGGCGTGAGTGTGTATGTACGTATGTTTGTGTGTGTATGTGTGCGCGCCTGTGTGTGTGTACCTGCTCATGTGTGTTTGTACGCACGCGTGACTGTGTGTACGTGTGTGTGTGCTTGTGTGTGTATGCGCACGTGTGTGTGTACGTGCACTTGTGTGTACGCGCACATGTGTTTGTGTGTACTTGTGTGTGTGTGTACTCGCGAGTGTATTTATGTGTACAGGCACATATGTGTGTGTATGCACGCATATGTGTTTGTATGTACGCGGCGTGTGTGTGTGTGTGTGTGTGTGTACGCCCGCGCTTGTGTGTATGTTCGCGCGCGTATGTGTGTACACGCGTACACATGTGTGTACACGCATACACGTGTGTGTTCTTACGCACACGTGAGCTTGTGTGTGTGTACGCGTGCGTGAGCTTGTGTGTGTGTACACATGCATGTATGTTTGTGTATACGCACGTACGCGTGTGTGTACGCGCACGTTCGCTTGTGTGTGTGTGTTTACGAGCGATGCGCGCATGTGTGTATGCGCGTGTCTGTGTGCGTACGCGCGTGTTTGTGTGTGTATGTGTGGACGAGCGCGTGTTTGTGTGTTTATGCGTGTGTGTGTGTGTACGCACGCGTGTGTTTGTGTGTGTACGCACGCGTTTCTGTGTGTGTGTGTGTACGCTCGCGGTTGTCTGTTTGTGTGTGTACGCGCGCGTGTGTGCTTGTGTGTGTGTGTACGCACGCGTGTGCTTGAGTGTGTGTGTACGCGTGCATTTGCGTGAGTTCGTGTGTGTACGCGTGCGTGTGTGTACGCGCGAGTGTGCGTGTGTGTACACGCGAGTGTGCGTGTGTGTACACGCGAGTGTGCGTGTGTGTGTGCGTGTGTGCGTTTGTGTGTGCACAAGTGTGTGTGTGTGTGTGTGCGCACGTGTGTTTTTGTGCGCGTGTGAGTGTGTGTGTGTACTCACCTGCGTGTGTGTTTAAGCGCGTGTGCATGTGTGTGTGTACGCATGTGTCTGTATGTACGCGCGCGTGTGGATGTACACAATATTTTATCAATGGCAAGGTAAAAAACAAATAAAGTGAGGTAAATGAAGCAAGAAGTTTTTTAAAGTCCAGTTATATTAATTTAATTAATATTTTTGATAAAAATTACTGGTTGAGACAACCGAGACGATTAATTGCTGTCCTGCCTCCCTCAAGTTAGTAACTTACTTCACCGGAAAACAACCGTATGAAGCAAACCCCTACCAATGACTATCATGTCCCTCAGGATCTGAAAAACAAAAAAACACTCCCTGTAAAACTGGTCAGGTAAAAGGGAAACTAAATTACTTACGGGAATCCGTATTAACAAAAACAAAACTCAAAACGGGAATCCGTTCACTAAAATTACCTTCGATATAATTCGATTTTGTAATTTTTAAAACACAAACATATTGTTCATACACTGTGGTAATCCACCAAAAACGAAACTTAATGGCTAATAGCCTAATGTGGTAATCCACGAATAACAATTAATGAATTTTCAATAAAAGTGGTAATCCACCAAAAACGAAACTTAATGGCTAATAGCCTAATGTGGTAATCCACGAATAACAATGAATTTTCAATAAAAGTGGTAATCCACTGTAAAAAACCTAACTTTTAACGCTATAAAAAAGAAAACCGAAAACAAAATTGGAAAAATAGTAATTTCTTTTGATCCCGAGATTTATTTTTAACAAGGTCTTGAGAAGGGAACTAATTTAATCAAATGTATTAAATCATTATGGCTTGGGTATCAAATCAACTCATGTTCAGATGTGAAAAGGCTGACTCACCTCAATACTCCTGCCGTTCACTGAATTACTGTTGCTCCTGCTACCCCCCAAAGTGGCATAGTGTCGGTATCACAAGGGGTTTATCCTTCCATGACCGAGAGTTGTAAAAACGTCCACCATACAAGAAGGAATTTGTCTGAGAACTGACTTGGAAACTCCGATCGCCTCGACAAAAACTTCCAGCTCTCGGCCAACAGCGTAAACAAGCAGTTCACCTTAAAAACAATACTAGGCGACAGATCACTAATAACAAGATTGTTTAGAGGAACTAAAGTCAGCCCCGCTCTACACTTGAACATGACAAAAATAATATTACGAATAATATTTAAAAGGTTTGATATTTATTATATTTAACAACAAAAGAAATCACTTTCAACTTCTCCAATTTTGGTTTACGATAAATTATTTTCTACACTGGGGGGAGGGGATTCAATTTATTTATATAAACTAAATAAATTGAATACAGAAATTCATGATAAATAGGATCCCCAAAACAAGAAAAGTTGAAAACATTAAATTACAAAAAATATTTAATACATTCAATATACAAAGGTATATTAAAATTTAAATATAACATGACATTATTGACAGGTAAATGCCCAACCAAATACTCTATATAATAACTATTTACAAGTAAAGATTCTCTTATTCACCCGAAACAAATCATTTTAGGCTTCCAAGATTTTTCTAGTCCGCTCCGAGCTGTCAATAGCAGCCTGGCGTTTAACTCTAGTATCCTTGGGTACTTGAGAATCCTGTACATCAACCTTAGAATTATTCTGAATTTCATCTTTCCGGGTGAGAAGTGGGATAATGACTGATGAATGTCTCTTCACAAGTTCTTGGGTTTTCCCTTTAAGGATAGTGGCACCAGTAACCTCACCCAAAGTATTTGTAAAAATTTCTTTTACAACGCCCATCGGGTAGTCATTTGGCTTAGTGAAATTTTCCTTAAGCAGTACAATATCTCCAGGTGAGTTCTTATTATGAGTGACTGGCTTGTATCTATCAGGGACGTCTACAGCCTGATGTATTAGATTAGCAATAAATTCTTCCTGATATAGTTTAACTAAATTGTTTCTCACCTTTTGCAATTGATTGTAATCTTGCTTAAACTTTGATTGAGAATAATTTTCAGGAATCCAGTCAGGGTCTCTCCCCTCATGCAATTCGGGAATTATATTAACCGATATCAGATCGTACCCATGAATCAAATTTTCTGGGGTGATAGGTTCTGGAATGTCATCGCCAATCTGATCCCTTAAGGCTTCTTTAAATGCTATTGGCCTACGATTGACTAAATGAATGATTTGTTGAATTAAGAACTCAAAATCATGGTATTCCAAGACATTCTTACCAATAGCACCATAGATCAATCTTTTAACAAGTTTAACACATACTTCCACCATCGAACCTAACTGACTATGACCCTTGACAAATTGGTCAAACTTTAAATATTGGACCCCATTGCGTTCAAAATATGACTGAGTCTCATGATCTTTGATGTAGTCAATAATTATATTAGAGGCAGAGACTAGTTGGGAGCCTAGGTCACTAATACAATATTCAGGGATTCCAAACTGGAAACAATGAATCTGAAAGGCTCTAAGAAATTCTTTAACAGAAAGATCTAAACAAATAATCAAATTAACTGCTCTACTCCACATACAAGTGATACATAGTAGATAGATTTTTCCTTTCTTACCCTGTTGTTTAACGCTCAATGGGCCAATGAAATCCATAAATAAATATCTAAAGGGGACATTAGGTGGTGACACTCTCCATTTCCTGTAGGGAGATTGATTAATACTGATGGTTCTTGACTTAAACCTACGACAAAAAACACATTCTCTAAGGTTTCTCTTAACCACTGAAAAATATGACGGTACGTAAAACCGCTTTCTCATTTCTGACAAAACAGAGTAACATCCCGTATGGTTGAGCTTTTTGTGCAGGTTATGCACAATCAGGGAAGTTAGATGGCTATTTTTAGCCAGCACCAAAGGAAAACCATGCCTCCGAATGAGTTTGTCACACTTGCTACGTACTCTAAGCAAACCATCGTTGTCAACGTAAACATTAAGCTGACCTACTATATTAGGCATGTCTTTTTTTCTTTGAGTAGGACAGCTGAAATATGTAAAAACCTCAGGGAAATGTGCCCGTTGATCCTGTAGTATAACTAACTTGCAAGCTCTTTCATGTATACTATTGCTCTTTAATTCTAAGTGAGCAAATTTATTGGAGTCCTTAGCTTTCAAACGACCCTTTAACTTCTCTATGAAAAGAATAACTTTCTCATAAATAGATACAAGTAAATCAAAACTGGAAAATTCTTCAAATTTAAGAAAATATTCAAAATTATCTGACATGGCCACAACATTGGAACTAGTACACACAGACTCCTCTATTTCTAAACTATTATCCAGCTTGCACTCTGCATAAGGATTTGGAACCATAAATGATAAATTACCATTTTCACTACATATGAAGGTTTCTTTTTCCTTAAAACATTCAGGACCAGAATAGAAATTGGTTTGCATCAACTTACGATATGAAAGGCAACGAGTTATGGCATCTGCAGGATTTTCATTCCCTCCAACAAAGGCAAAATGGACGGGGTGTTTTGCACATAAGTTCTCTACATGCTGAATTCGATTCATCACAAAAACTGACCGTTTCTGCATTTTTGACAATTTATTAGTAGACGAATTCAACCAAGAGAGCGCTACCTGACTATCTGAAAACACATGAAGGCCAACAACATTTAAAGGATTGATGCATAATGGTCCAGCTAATTCGTTATACAAATCTAAAACGACTTCCGTTGCAAAGGCTACTCCCTGCATCTCCAAAGATGGAATGCTTTTACTTTCCAACTGCCTATTTATCATACGATTTTTTGCCATCACAAAACTAGACGACATAGAATCAATATCAATGATGTACACAACAACACCATAAAGTAATTTAGAGCTATCACAGCAAGCAGCCAAATGAAATTTTCCATCCCTACGTCCAACAAATCTATCAATAGCAATATCAGGAGCAGAATTGGCCTGATTAGCAATATTATGCCATTCTTTACGTAACTCTGGTGATAATTGATCGTCCCATCCTAAATTTCTATCACACTGAAGACCATGAAGAAATAATCTGCTTCGATTTAGGATGGGACCAGTAATACCAAAAAGATCAAAGTGAGAGGCAATGGTACTTAAAATTTCCCTCTTAGTTTTAGCCTTACCATTCAACTGAAATTTATTTGCTAACAGACAATCAAGTGATCGATTCCACTGCATACCAAGAAGTTTAACAACCTCTACCGTTTCAGAACCTGTGCAGGAATCTATTTCTCCCTGTAGGGACCTGTCATTAGTAGCGAACTGTTGTAAATCAAAACCATAAGGAGAAAATATAGATCCTACCACAGAATATGCCCAGTGCAGATTTTCATATTGATTTCAGAGATTTTTTTGATGGTATTAAAAATTCTGAGGTCTTTAGAAGCTAGGGCCTCTGTTAGTAATTTCTTGGCATGAACATAACCCTTCTTGTCCGATTCTAATGATTCTAAAAGTACTAAGGCCCTTCCACTGATTTGCTGCTTTAACAGAATAAATTTGTCATATTCTGAATATTTGAACATAGACGTTATGTCTTCAAAATCTTTAAAAAACTTCAATAGATCCTCCCCTTCTTGGCTACGAAATTCTGGAAGCGGAGCAGTGGGACTCTTCAACAAACTTCGGGCAGTATCAACACTAACATTAGAAGGGGAAACATTTCATGTAAGCTCAGCAGTACATTCCCGAATTTTAACAACATAACTTTCACAGGAATCAAGTTCGGCATTTAGCCATGTTTCATCCTCCTCTTCAGACCATTTGAGCCTTTGAATTTCACTATTATACTTTTTAAGCGATTCTAAATGATCTTGTAACTCTGACTTAATCGTATTCTTTTCCAATTCAGTTAACTGACAATAATTAGTCCTTTTATTATAACATTCAGTTACTAACTTGCGAATATATTTTCGGGAATTAATCAACAACTTTAATTCAGAAGTCATGTTTAATTAGGAATTTGCTTTTACAATGTCTGATAAACAATTATAAATCCACTGAAACAGACAGTCTAAACCCCCTCTATTTAAATGAATGCCGTCAGCTTTAAAATAGCTAGGGTCATCGAGTTTTGACGAACCGTTAATCAACAAAGTTTTATATTTAAAGGGTTGACGGTCTAACCACTTATTAAAATTTCTAGCTAATTTCTTATACAAATCTGCAGAAGGGGTGCCGTGTCTATTAGTACTTTTCAAGTGGCGAATTTCAACGTGAGCAACAACAAATAGTGAATTTGGTAACCTTAATCTCAAAATAGCAAAAAAACGTTCACAATCTGCTTTAACAATATCCAAATCCACATTCTCCTTTATATCGTTTCCACCCAAAAATACAACGGTCACTTCTGGATTATATTCAGCCAAATCGTCCAACAACTTCGGATTAAGTATAAAGTTCCTATATCCGAATCCAGGAAATGCAAAAAATTCAACAGGCACTAAGATCACCGTATGTCAAACACGAATAACCTAACTGCTTCAAGTCCCGAACGTAACTATGGCCTAAAACACCGATTTTCATGTAACCTTTAACAAAATATGCTCAAAGATACCGACACTAAATAACACCAAAGGAAGGGCAGCAGGCAGCAATTTCTTCTCAAGTCCCCCCAGGGGTTCCATACACAATATTTTATCAATGGCAAGGTAAAAAACAAATAAAGTGAGGTAAATGAAGCAAGAAGTTTTTTAAAGTCCAGTTATATTAATTTAATTAATATTTTTGATAAAAATTACTGGTTGAGACAACCGAGACGATTAATTGCTGTCCTGCCTCCCTCAAGTTAGTAACTTACTTCACCGGAAAACAACCGTATGAAGCAAGCCCCTACCAATGACTATCATGTCCCTCAGGATTTGAAAAACAAAAAAACACTCCCTGTAAAACTGGTCAGGTAAAAGGGAAACTAAATTACTTACGGGAATCCGTATTAACAAAAACAAAACTCAAAACGGGAATCCGTTCACTAAAATTACCTTCGATATAATTCGATTTTGTAATTTTTAAAACACAAACATATTGTTCATACACTGTGGTAATCCACCAAAAACGAAACTTAATGGCTAATAGCCTAATGTGGTAATCCACAAATAACAATTAATGAATTTTCAATAAAAGTGGTAATCCACCAAAAACGAAACTTAATGGCTAATAGCCTAATGTGGTAATCCACGAATAACAATGAATTTTCAATAAAAGTGGTAATCCACTGTAAAAAACCTAACTTTTAACGCTATAAAAAAGAAAACCGAAAACAAAATTGGAAAAATAGTAATTTCTTTTGATCCCGAGATTTATTTTTAACAAGGTCTTGAGAAGGGAACTAATTTAATCAAATGTATTAAATCATTATGGCTAGGGTATCAAATCAACTCATGTTCAGATGTGAAAAGGCTGACTCACCTCAATACTCCTGCCGTTCACTGAATTACTGTTGCTCCTGCTACCCCCCAAAGTGGCATAGTGTCGGTATCACAAGGGGTTTATCCTTCCATGACCGAGAGTTGTAAAAACGTCCACCATACAAGAAGGAATTTGTCTGAGAACTGACTTGGAAACTCCGATCGCCTCGACAAAAACTTCCAGCTCTCGGCCAACAGCGTAAACAAGCAGTTCACCTTAAAAACAATACTAGGCGACAGATCACTAATAACAAGATTGTTTAGAGGAACTAAAGTCAGCCCCGCTCTACACTTGAACATGACAAAAATAATATTACGAATAATATTTAAAAGGTTTGATATTTATTATATTTAACAACAAAAGAAATCACTTTCAACTTCTCCAATTTTGGTTTACGATAAATTATTTTCTACAGGATGTGTGTGTACACGCGTGTGCGTGTGTATGTGTGTGCGCACATGTGCGTGTGTGCATATGTGTAGGCACGATTGTGCGTGTTTGTGTGTGTGTGCATGTGTGCATGTTTGTGTATGTATGCGTGTGTGTGTGTGTACTCACATGTGTGTGTGTACGCACGCATTTGTGTGTTTGTACGCACGCGCGCATATGTGTATGCAGGCGTGTGTGTGTGTACGCGTGCGTTTGTCTGTTTGTGTGTGTACGTGTGCGTGTGCGTGTGTGTGTACGCACGTGCGTGCGTGTGTGTGTACGCGCTTGCGTGCGTGTGTGTGAGTACGGGCATATGTGCATGTGTGTGTACGCGCGCGTTCGTGTGTGTACGCATGCGTGTGCATGTGTGTGTACGCGCGTGTATGTGTACTCGCACGTGTGCGTGTATGTCTAAATGCAGATGTGCGTGTATGTGTGTGTACGTATGCGTGTGCGCGCGTGTGTGCACGCATGTGTGTGCGTATGTTTGTGTTTGTACGCGCGAGTGTGTGTACGCGCGAACGTGCGTGTGTGTTCGTGTGTTTGGGTGCGTGTGCGTGTGTGTGTACGCGCGTGCGTGCGTGTGTGTGAGTACGGGCATATGCGCATGTGTGTGTAGGTGCGCGTTCGTGTGTGTGTACGTATGCGTGTGCGCGCGTGTGTGCACGCATGTGTGTGCGTATGTTTGTGTTTGTACGCGCGAGCGTGTGTACGCGCGAGCGTGTGTACGCGCGAACGTGCGTGTGTGTGTACGCGGGTGAGTGTATGTGTGTAAGCCTATATTTGCATGTGTGAATAGGCACGTGCGTTTGTGTGTACATGTGCGTGTGTTGTGTATGCGCGTGTGCGTTTGTGTGTGTACGTATGCATGTGTGCATGTGTGTGTGTGCGGGTGCGTGTGTGTGTGTTTACGCGCATATGTGCGTGTGCCTGTGTGTGTACGCACCACCCGTGTGCACGTGTGTGCATGCGTGTGTGCATGCGTGTGCATGTGCGTGTGTGTGTACATAGGCGTGTGCCCGTGTGTCTGTATGCATATGTGCACACGTGTGTGTACGCACGCGTTTATGTGTGTGTACGTGTGCCTGTGTGTACGCATGCGTGTGTTTGTGTGTATGCGCACATGTGTGTGTGTGTGCGTGTGATTGTGTGCATGCCTGTGTGCATGTGTGTGTGTACGTGTGATTGTGTGCATGCCTGTGTGCATGTGTGTGTGCACGCGCATATGTGTGTGTGCACGTGTGTGTATGTACATGCATGTGTGTGTACGCATGTGTGTGCGTACGTGTTTGTGTTTGTGTGTTCACGCGCATGTGTGCTTGTGTGTGTGTGTAAGCGCACGTGCGCTTGTGTTTGTGTACGCGCACATGCGCTTGTGTGTGTGTATGCGCACATGTGCTTGTGTGTGTGTGTACGCGCATGTGTGCTTATGTGTGTGTACGCGCACGTGTGTGTTTGTGTGTACGCATGTATACGTGTGCGTTTGTACGCGCACATGTGCTTGTGTGTGTGTGCATGCTCATATGTGTGTGTATACGCATGTGTGTGTACGCGTGCGTGTGTGTGTACGCGTGCATGTGTGTGTACGCGCGCACTTGTGTGTGTGTACTTGCGAGTGGTTGTGTGTATGCGGCTTGTGTGTGTACGTGCACTCGTGTGTCTGTACACGCACTCGTGTGTGTGTACAGGCGCCTGTGTGTGTGTACAGGCGCGTGTGTGTGTGGTTACGCGTGTACGCATGTTTATGCGCATGTGCGCTTGTGTGTGCGTATATGCGCGCGTGTGTGTTTGCAAGTACGAACAAACACATGTGCCAGTGTATGCGCACATGTGATTGTGTGTGTGTGTACTCGCGGAGCTTGTGTGTGTGCGTTTGTATGTACGCCTTCGCTCGTGTGTGTACTCGTACATGTGCACGTGTGTGTTACTGTGCTCATGTGTGTGTACGCGCATGTGTGTGCGTACACCCATGTTTGTGTTTAAGCGCGCGTGTGTTTGTGTGTGTATAGGCACGCGTGTGTGTGTGTACTAGCGCGTGTGTCTGTTTGCGTGTGTCTGTTTGCGTGTGTCTGTTTGTGTGTGTACGCGCATGCATGTGCGTGTGTGTGGACACATGCATATGTGTGTGTGTTTACATGCGCATGTGCGTGTGTTTGTGTACACGCGATTGTGTGTGTACATGCGCGTGTGTTTGTGTGTACGCACGCGCATCTGTGTTTGAACACGCGAGTGTTTATTTGTACGCGTGGGTGTTTGTGTATGCACGCGTGTCTGTGTGTGAGCGTGCGCATGCGTGTGTGTGCGTTCCCGTGCGTTTGGGTGTGTTCATGCATGCGTGTGTGTGTACATATGTGTGTGTATGCGCGCATGTGTGTGTGTGCGCACACGTGTGTGTTTGTACGCACGTGTGTGGGTATGCACATATGTGCGTACGCGCGCATGTGTGCGTACGCATGCATGTGTGCGTGTGTGTGTGTATCGCATGTGTGTGTGTATGCGCGTGTGTGTCTGTACGCACATGTGTGTACGTGTTTGTTTGTGTACACGCGTTTGCATTTGTGTGTGTACGTACGTGTGTGCGTCTGTGTTTGTGTAAGCGAGCACGTGTGTGTTCGAACGCACGTGTGCATGTGCGTGTGTGTGTGTGTACGCGCAGGTGTGCATGTGTGTGCGTATGCGTGCGTGCGTGGGTGTGTGTGTATGTATGCGTGTGCGTGTGTGTGTATGCGTGTGTGCGTATTTGTGTGCGTGTGATTGTGTTCGCACGCCTGTGTGCATGTGTTTGTGTGCATACGCATATGTGTTTGTGTATGCGAGCGTGTATATGTACATGTGCGTGTGTGTGTACACGAGCGTGTTTGTGTGTATGCATGTGTGTGTTTGTGTACGTGCGTGTGTCTCTGTGTGTGTGTACGTGCATGTGTTTGTGTGTTCGGGTGCGTATGCGCATGTGCACTTGTGTGTGTATGCGCACGTCTCTTGTGTGTGTGTGTGTACGCGCACGTGCGCTTGTGTGTGTGTACGCGCACGCATGCGTTTGTTTGTACGCACGTACACGTGTGCGTGTTTACGCTCACATGTGCTTGTGTGTGTGCATGCGCATATGTGTGTATGCGCGTGTGTGCGTGTACGGGCGTGTGTGTGTGCACGCGCATGCGTATGTGTGTGTGTACGCGCGCACTTATGAGTGTGTACTTGCGTGTGTGTGTGTATATGCGGCGTGTGTGTGTACGCGCACTCGTGTGTGTGTGTACGCGCACTCGTGTGTGTACGGGCGTGTGTGTGTATGGGCGCGTGTGTGTGTACGCGCGTATGCGTGTGCATGTGTACGCACTTGTGCGCTCGTGTGTGCGTGTATGCGCGTGTGTATGTTTCTCTGTAGGCACTTACACGTTTGCGTGTGTACGCGCACCTGTGCTTGTGTGTGTGTGTACTCGCGGCGCTTGTGTGTGTGAGTTTGTGTATGTATGCATGCACAATTGTGTGTACACGCACGTGTGCGCGTGTGTGTTTCTGTGCGCGTGTGTGTTTGTTTGCGCTTGTGTGTGTACGCGCGTGTGTGTGTGTTTGTGCGCATGTGTATGTGTGTGTAGGCATGCGTGTGTGTGTGTACCTGCACATGTGTCTGTTTGTGTGTGTGTAAACGCATGTGTGTGTACGCGCACTTGTGTGTGTGTCTACGGGCGCGTGCGTGTGTTTACGCACATACGCGTGTGCATGGGTACGCGCACATCCATTTGTGTGTGCGTGTATGCGCGCATGTGTGTTTGTGTGTACGCACATACACGTGTGCGTGTGTGTTTGTACTCGCGGCACTTGTGTGTGTGCGGGTGTGTGTATGCATGCGCATTTGTGTGTACGCGCATGTGTGCGCATGTGTTTTCCTGCGCGTGTATTTGTTTGTGCGTGTGTGTGTACGCGCGCTTGTGTTTATGTGTGTGTGTACTGCGCGTGCGTATGTTTGTGTGTGTGTATGCACATGTGTGTGCATGTGTGTGTGTAGACATGCATGTGTGCATGTGTGTGTGTGAACGTGTGTATGTGCATTTGTATGTGTGTGCGCGTGCGTGTGTGTATGCACATGTGTGTATGTACATACGCGCATGTTTGTGTACATGCGCACATGTGTGTACATGTGCGCATGTGTGTGTACATGCGCGTATGTGTACACTCGCGCATATGTGTGTACGTGCGTTTGTTTTTGTGTTCGTGTGTGTACGCACGCGTCTGTGTGTCTCTCTGCGAATGTGTGTGTACGTGTGTTTGTGTGTACGCATATACACGTGTGCGTGTGTACCGGCACATGTGCTTGTGTTTGTGCACGCGCATATGTGTGTGTATGCGTTTGTGTGTGTGTGTGCGCGCGTGTGTGCGTGTGTGTGTACCTGTGCGTGCATGTGTGTGTATGTATACGCGCGAGCGTGTGTGTTTGTATGTATACACGTGTGTGCGCATTCGTCTCTGAGTGCGTGCGTGTGTGCGTGTGTGTGTACCTGTGCGTGCATGTGTGTGTATGTATGCGCGTGTGTGCGCGTTCGTCTGTGAGTGCGCGCATATGTGCATGTGTGTACACGTGTATGTGTGTGTGTACTCCCGTTTGTGTACGAGCATGTGAGTACGCATGAGTATGTGTGTGTACGCACGCGTTTGTGTGTGTGTATACGTGCATTTGTGTGTACGCACACGTGTGTGTGTTTGTATACGCACGTGATTATTTGTACATGTGCGAGTTTGTGTGTGTATGCATGTGTGTGAGCATGCGCGTGCGTGTATGTTTGTGTGCGCGTGCATTTGGCTGTGTGTACGCGTGCATGTGTGTGTACGCATGTGTATGTTTATGCGCGTGTGTTTGTGTGTGTATGCGCGCGTGTGGGTGTGTTCACGCACGTGTGTGTAAGCGCGCTTGTGTGCATGTGTGTGTATGCGCGTGTGTGCGTGCATGCATTTGTGTATGTGTATGCACGAGTGTGTGTGTGTGTGCGCGTGTGTGTGTGCTCAAGCGTGTGTGTGTGTGCGCAAGCGTGTGTGTGTGTGTGTGTGTGCGCAAGCGTGTGTGTGCGTGTGTTTGTACGTGTGCGCGTGTGTTTATGCGCGCGTCTGTGTGTACACGCGTGTTTGTGTGTGTACGCATGTGTGTGTGTACGCGCGAACGTGTTTTTGCGTACGCGTGCGTGTGTGTGTGTGCGCGCGTGTGTATCTGTATGTACACGTGTGCATGTGTGTATGCACGCGTGTGTGTGTGTACGTGCATGCTTGTGTATGTGTACGCGCGCGAGTGTGTGTGTATGCGGCGTGTGTGTGTACGTGCACGAGTCTGTGTGTGTATGGGCATGTGTGTGTTTGCACGCGTGCGCTTGTGTGTGTGTGTATGCGCACGTGAGTGTTTGTGTGTACGCACGTACACGTGTGTGTGTGTACTCGCACATGTGCTTGTGTGTGTGTACTCGCGGCGCTTGTGTGTGCGCGTGTGTGTTTTTGTGCGTGTGTGTGTTTTTGTGCGCGTGTGTGTTTGTTTGTGCGTGTGTGTGTACACACGCATGTGTTAGTGTGTGTACTTGCGCGTGTGTATGTTTGTGTGTGTGTAGACTTGCATGTGTGTGTGTACGTGCGTGTGTGCGCGTGTGAGCGTGTGTGTGTACGCGCATTTGTGTGTGTATGCACGCATATGTGTGTTTGTATGTGCGTGTGTGTGTGCATGTGTATGTGTGTGCGCGCGCGTGTGTGTATGTATGTGTGTGAGTATATGCGTGTGTGTACATGCGCGTGTGTGTACACTCGCGTGTGTGTGTACATGCGCGCGTGTGTGTGTGTACGTGCGTATGTTTTTGTGTTCGTTTGTGTACGCATGTGTCTGTGTGTGTCTTTGTGCGAGTGTGTGTGTACGTGCGTGTGTTTGTGTGTGTGTATGCGCACGTGAGCTTGTGTGTGTGTGTAAGCGCATGTGCGCTTGTGTGTGTGTACGCACACGTGTTTGTTTGTGTGTACGCACATACACGTATCCGCGTGTACGGGCACATGAGCTTGTGTGTTTGTGCACGCGCATATGTGTGTATGCGTATGTGTGTGTACGCATGCGTTTGTTTGTGTATACGCGCGCATGTGTGTACATGCACGTGTGTTTGTGTGTGCGCACGCGCGTGTGTGTTTGTATACGCGCGTGTTTATTTGTACGCGTGCGAGAGTGTGTGTGTATGCACTGTGTGTGTGTGTGCGTCTGTGTTTATACGCGTGCGTGTGTGTGTATGCATGCACGTGTGTTTGTATGCACGGGCGTTTGTGTGATTTTGTACGCATGCATTTGGCTGTGTGTAAGCGAGCATGTGTTCAAACGCACGTGTGCATGTGCGTGTGTGTGTGTACGCGCAACTGAGCATGTGTGTGCGTATGCGCGTGTGCTTGGGTGTGTGTGTGTATGCATGCGTGTGCGTGTGTGTGTATGCGTGTGTGCGTATTTGTGTGCGTATGATTGTGTGCACACGCCTGTGTGCATGTGTTTGTGTGCACACGCATATGTGTTTGTGTATGCGCGCGTGTGTATGTACATGCGCGTCTGTGTGTACACGAGCATGTTTGTGTGTACGCATGTGTGTGTTTGTGTACGTGCATGTGTCTGTGTGTGTGTACGTGCATGTGTTTGTGTGTTTGTGTGCGTACGCGCATGTGCACTTGTGTGTGTGTATGCTCACGTGTGCTTGTGTATTTGTGTACGCACACGTTCGCTTGTGTGTGTGTACGCGCACGTGCGCTTGTGTGTGTGTACGCGCACGCATGTGTTTGTTTGTACGCACGTACACGTGTGCGTGTTCACGCGCACATGAGCTTGTGTGTGTGCATGCACATATGTGTGTATGCACGTGTGTGTATGTACACGTGCACTTATGTGTGTGTACGTGCGCGTGTGTGTGTACGCACACTCATGTGTGTGTACGCGCACTCGTGTGTGTGTACGCGCACTCGTGTGTGTGTACGCGCACTCGTGTGTGTGTACGCTCACTCGTGAGTGTACGGGCGCATGTTTGTACGGGCGCTCGTGTGTGCGTGTATGCGCGCGTGTGTGTTTGTCTGTAGGCATTTACACGTGTGCGTGTGTACGCACACATGTGCTTGTGTGTGTGTACTCGCGGCACTTGTGTGTGTGAGAGTGTGTGTATGCATGCGCATTTCTGTGTATGCTGACGTGTGCGCGTGTGTGTTTCTGTGTGCGTGTGTGTTTGTTTGCGCTTGTGTGTGTACGCGCGTGTGTGTGTGCACGCGCACGTGTGTGTACGCGCACTTGTGTGTGTACGCACACTTGTGTGTGTACGTGCACGTGTGTTTGTGTTTACACGCGAGTGTATTTATGTGTACGGGCACATATGTGTGTGTATACAGGCGCGTGTGTGTGTACGCCTGCGCTTTTGTGTATGTACGCGCGAGTGTGTGTGTACGCGCGTACATGTGTGTGTGTACGCGCGTACATGTGTGTGTGTACACGCATACACGTGTGTTCGTATGCGCACGTGTGTTCGTACGCGCACGTGAGCTTGTGTGTGTGTACGCGTGCGTGTGTGTTTCTGTATACGCGCGTACGCATGTGTGTACGTGCACGTTCGCTTGTGTGTATTTATGTGTACGCACATGTGCACTTGTGTGTGTGTTTACGAGCGATGCACGTATGTGTGTGTGTGCGCGTGTGTGTGTGCGCGTGTGTGTGTGCGTACTCGCAGGTGTGTGTGCGTACGCGCGTGTGTATGCGTGCGTACGCGCGGGTTTGTGTGTGTGTGGACGCGTGTGTGTGTGTGTACGCATGGGTGTGTTTGTGTGTGTACGCACGCGCTTGTGTGTGTGTGTACGCTCCCGGTTGTCTGTTTGTGTGTGTACGCGCACGCCATTGCGTGTGTGTTTCTACACACGCGTGCGCTTGAGTGTGTGTGTACGCGTGCATGTGCGTGTGTTTGTGTGTGTACACAAGCGTGTGTGTACGCGCGAGTGTGTGTGTGTGTGCGCATGTATGTGTGTACGCATGTGTGTGTACGCATGTGTGTGTACGCAAATGTGTTTGTGTGCGCACGTGTATGTGTGTGCGCGCGTGTGAGTGTGTGTGTGTGTACTCACCCGCAGGAGTGTGTACGCGTGTGTGCGTGTGTGTGTACGCAGGCGCATGTGTGTGTGTACTCATGCGCGTGTGTTTAAGCGCATGTGCGTGTGCATGTGTGTGTACGCACGTGTCTGTGTGTACGCGCGCGTGTGTGTTTGTAATCACGTGCGTGTATGTGTTTGTAATCACGCGCGTGTGTACGCAGGCGTGTATGTGTGTACGCGTGTGTTTGTCTGTTTGTGTTTGTACGTGCGCGTGTGCGTGTGTGTGGACGCGCGTGCGTGCTGTGTGTGAGTACGCGCATATATGCATGAGTGTGTACGCGCATTCGTGTGTGTGTACGCGTGCGTGTGCATCTGTGTGTGTACGCGCGTGTGTGTACTCGCAGGTCTGCGTGTATGTGTTTATGTGGATGTGCGTGTGTTTGTGCCTGTACGCGCGAGTGTGTGTACGCGCGAATGTGCGTGTGTGTTCGTGTGTGTGTATGCAAGTGTGTGTATGTGTACGCTCGTGCGTGTGTGTGTACCGGCATATTTGCATGTGTATGTACGCGCACTTGTGTGTGTATGTCTGTATGCGTGTGTGCGTTTGTGTGTGTACGTATGCATGTGCACTCGTGTGTGTGTGCGTGTGTGTGTACGCAAGTGTGTTTGTGTGCACACGTGTGTGTGTGCGCGCGTGTGAGTGTGTGTGTGTACTCACCCGCATGAGTGTGTATGCGTGTGTGCGTGTGTGTACGCAGGCACATGTGTGTGTATACTCAAGCGTTTGTCTGTTTGTGTATGTGTACGTGCGCGTTTTTTTGTGTGTACGCGTGCGTGTGCGTGTGTATGCGCTTGTGTGCGTGTGTATATGTATGTACGCACGATTGTGCGTGTTTGTGTGTGTATGCGTGTGTGCCTGTTTGTGTATGCATGTGTGTGTACGCGTGTGTGCGTGTGTGTGTGTACGCACGTGTATGTGTGTGTACTCGCGTGTTTGTGTGTGTACGCAAGTGTGTGTTTGTAATCACGCGCGTGTGTGTGTTTGTAATCACACACGCGTGTGTGTACGCAGCCGTGTATGTGTGTATGCGTGTGTTTGTCTGTTTGTGTATGTACGTGTGCGTGTGCGTGTGTGTGGACGCGCGTGCGTATGTGTGATTACGCACATATGTGCATGTGTGTGTACGCGCGCGTTTGCCTTTGTGCGTGCATGTGTGTGTGTACGCGCGTGTGTGTACTCGCATGTCTGCTTGTATGTCTGAATGCGAATGTGCGTGTATGTGTGTGTACGAATATGTGTGCGTGCGTGTGTGTACGCATGTGTGTGCGTATGTTTGTGCCTGTACAAGTGAGTGTGCGTACGTGCGAGTGTGTGTACGCGCGAGTGTGTTTACGCGCGAGTGTGTTTACGCGCGAGTGTGTGTATACGCGAATGTGCGTGTGTGTTCGTGTGTATGTGTGGGCGCGTGTGTGTGTGTAAGCGCGTGTGTGTGTACGCGCGTGTGTGTGTACGCGCGTGCGTGTGTGTGTACGGGCATATTTGCATGTGTGTGTAGGTGCGCGCGTGTGTGTAGGTGCGCGCGTGTGTGTACATGTGCGTGTGTTGTATGTACGCGCACGTCTGCGGTATGTCTCTATGCGTGTGTGCGTTTGTGTTTGTACGTATGCATGTGCGCTCGTGTGTTTGTGCGCGTGTGCGTGTGTGTGTACGCAAGTGTGTTTGTGTGCGCACATGTTTGTGCGCGCGTGTGTACTCACCAGCATGAGTGTGTATGCGCGTGTGCGTGTGTGTGTACGCAGGCACATGTGTGTGTACTCACACGTTTGTCTGTTTGTGTATGTGTACGTGCGCGTTTTTGTGTATGTACGCTTGTTTGTGCATGTGTAAGCACGCGTGTGTGTTTAAGCGCGAGTGGTTGTGCATGTGTGTGTACGCACGTGTCTGTGTGTACGCGCGTGTGCGTATGTGTGTGTATGCGCGTGTGTGCGTGTGTACATGTATGTACGCACGATTGTGCATGTTTGTGTGTGTATGCATGTGTGCATGTTTGTGTATGCATGCGTGTGTGTGTACGTGCGCATGTGCGTGTGTGCGGACGCGCGTGCGTGCGTGTGTTTGAGTACGCGCATATGTGCATGTGTGTGTACGCGCACGTTCGTGTGTGTGTACGCGTGCGAGTGCAAGTGTGTGTACTCGCAGGTCTGCATGTATGTCTGTATGCGGATTTGCGTGTATGTGTTTGTACGTATGCGTATGCGCATGTGTGTGTATGCATGTGTGTGCATATGTTTGTGTCAGTACGCGCGAGTGTGTGTACGCACGAATGTGCGTGTGTGTTCGTTTGCATGTGTGGGCGCGTGTGTGTGCGTGTGCGCGTGTGCGCGTGTGCGTGTGGGTGTGTGTGTACGCGCGCGTATGCTTGTGTGTGCGTATGAGTGTTTGCAAGCGTGTGTGTACGCGTGTGTGTACGCACGCGTGCGTGTGTGTGTGTAAGTGCACATGTGTGTGTATGTGCTTGTATGTGTGTGTACGCGTGCGTGTGTTTGTGTGTATGTGCACATGTGTGTGTGTGCGCATGTGCGTGTGATTGTGTGCGTGCGGTTGTGTGCATGTGTGTGTGCACGCGCATATGTTTGTGTATGCGAGTGTGTGTGTATATGCATGTGTGTGTATATGCGTATGTGTTTGTTGGCATGTGTGTACGTTCGTGTGTTTGTGTGTTTTTTTGTGCATGCATGCATGTGTGTGTACGCATGTTTGTGTGTACGCATGTTTGTGTGTACGTGTGTGTGTGTATGCGTGCGCATATGCATGTGTGTGTGTACGCACGCGTATGTGTGTGTCCGCGCATATGCATGTGTGTGTACGCGTGTGTGCGTGTGCGTGTGTGTGTACCTATGTGTTTGTGTACATGCGCGTGTGCGTGTGTGTGTACACACGCGTGTGCGTGTGTGTGTACACACGCGTGTGCGTGTGTGTGTACTTGCATGCACGTGTGTGTGTAAGTGCACATGAGCTTGTGTGTGTGTACGCGCATAGGCATGTATGTGTGTGCACGCGTGTGTGTGTGTGTGTGTGCGCGCGTGTGTTTGTACCTGCGTGTGTGCACGTGTGTATGTGTGCACGTGTGTATGTGTGCACGCACATGTGTGTGTACGCACATGTGCGCTTGTTTGTGTATGCGCGCATGTGCGCATGTGTTTGTGTGTACGAGCATGTGTGCGCATGTTTGTGTGTACGCTCGCGTGTGTGCATGTGTGTGTAGGCGCGCGTGTGTGCGTTTGTGTGTGTACGCGCACATGTGTTTTTGTGTGGTTATGCATGCATGTGTGTGTGCGTGTGTGTGTAGGCGTGCGTGTGTGCGTTTGTGTGTGTACGCGCACATGTGTTTTTGTCTGGTTATGCATGCATGTGTGTTGTATGCGCGTGTTTTTGCGTGTGTGTACGCTTGCGCGTGTGTGTGTGTACGCGTGCGCGTGTGTGCGTATGCTTGCGCGTGTGTGTGTACGCGTGCGCGTGTGTGTACGCGTGAGTGCGTGTGTGTGTAAACGCGTGCGTATGTGCGTGTGTGTGTACACGCGCGTGTGTATGTACAGGATCGTGTGTATGTACACGATCGTGTGCGCGTATGTGTACTCAAGTGTCAGTGTGTGTGTGTACGCACACATGTGTGTGTATGAGCGCATGTGCGCAAGTGTTTGTATGCGCGCGTTTGCATGTGTGTACACGCGAATGTTTGAATGTGTGTGTGCGTGCGCGTGTGTGCGTGTAAGTGTGCGCGTGTGTGTGTGCACGCACGCATGTGTGTGTACGCGTGCGCGTGTGTGTGTACGCGTGCGCGTATAAGTGTGTGCGTGTGTGTGTGCACGTGTGTGTTTACACGCTTGTGTGTATATGCGCGTGAGTGTTTGTGTGTACGGGCGTGAGTGTGTATGCACGTATGTTTGTGTGTGTATGTGTGCGCGCCCGTGTGTGTGTACGTGAGCATGTGTGTTTGTATGCACGTGTGACTGTGTGTACGTGTGTGTGTGCATGTGTGTGTATGCGCACGTGTGTGTGTACGTGCACGTGTGTGTACGCACACATGTGTTTGTGTATACGTGTGTGTGTGTACTCGCGAGTGTATTTATGTGTACGGGCACATATGTGTGGGTGCGCGCATGTGTGTTTGTATGTACGCGGCGTGTGTGTGTGTGTACGCCCGCGCTTGCCTGTATGTTCGCGCGCGTATGTGTGTACGCGCATACACGTGTGTGTTCTTACGCGCACCTGAGCTTGTGTGTGTGTACGCGTGCGTGAGCTTGTGTGTGTGTACGCGTTCATGTATGTTTGTGTATATGCGCGTACGTGTGTGTGTGTACGCGCACGTTCGCTTGTGTGTGTGTATTTACGACCGATGCGCGCATGTGTGTATGCGCGTGTCTGTGTGCGTACGCGCGTGTTTGTGTGTGTATGTGTGGACGAGCGGGTGTTTCTGTGTTTATGCGTGTGTGTGTGTACGCACGCGTGTGTTTGTGTGTGTACGCACGCGCATGTGTGTGTGTGTATATGCTCGCGGTTGTCTGTTTGTGTGTGTACGGGCGCGTGTGTGCTTGTGTGTGTGTACGCACGCGTGTGCTTGAATGTGTGTGCACGCATGCATTTGCGTGAGTTCGTGTGTGTACGCGTGCGTGTGTATACGCACGAGTGTGCGTGTGTGTACGCGCGAGTGTGCGTGTGTGTACGTGCGAGTGTGCGTGTGTGCGCGTGTGTGTGCGTGTGTGGGTTTGTGTGTGCACAAGTGTTTGTGTGTGCGCACGTGTGTTTTTATGCGCGTGTGAGTGTGTATGTGTGTGTGTACTCACCTGCGTATGTGTTTAAGCGCGTGTGCATGTGTGTGTGTACGCATGTGTCTGTGTGTACACGTGCGTGTGGATGTGTGTATACACGCGTGTGCGTGTGTATGTGTATGCGCACATGTGCGTGTGTGCATATGTGTAAGCACAATTGTGCGTGTTTGTGAGTGTGTGCATGTTTGTGTATGTACGCATGTGTGTGTGTACTCGCATGTGTGTGTACGCACTCATTTGTGTGTTTGTACGCACGCGCGCGTGTGTGTATGTAGGCGTGTGTGTGTGTACACGTGCGTTTGTCTGTTTGTGTGTGTACGCTCGTGTGTGCGTGTGTGTGTACGCTCATGCGTGCGTGTGCGTGAGTACGGGCATATGTGCATGTGTGTGTACACGCGCGTTCGTGTGTGTACGCGTGCGTGTGCATGTGTGTGTACTCGCACGTGTGCGTGTATGTCTATATGCAGATGTGCGTGTATGTGTGTGTACGTATGCGTCTGCGCGCGTGTGTGCACGCATGTGTGTGCGTATGTTTTTGTTTGTACGCGCGAGTGTGTGTACGCGCGAACGTGCGTGTGTGTTCGTGTGTTTGGGCGCATGTGCGTGTGTGTGTGTACGCACGCGTGTGTTTGTGTGTGTACGCACGCGCATGTGTGTGTGTGTATATGCTCGCGGTTGTCTGTTTGTGTGTGTACGCGCGCGTGTGTGCTTGTGTGTGTGTACGCACGCGTGTGCTTGAGTGTGTGTGTACGCATGCATTTGCGTGAGTTCGTGTGTGTACGCGTGCGTGTGTATACGCACGAGTGTGCGTGTGTATACGCGTGAGTGTGCGTGTGTGTACGTGCGAGTGTGCGTGTGTGCGCGTGTGTGTGTGTGCGTGTGTGGGTTTGTGTGTGCACAAGTGTGTGTGTGTGCGCACGTGTGTTTTTATGCGCGTGTGAGTGTGTGTGTGTGTGTACTCACATGCGTGTGTGTTTAAGCGCGTGTGCATGTGTGTGTGTACGCATGTGTCTGTGTGTACATTTGCGTGTGGATGTGTGTATACACGCGTGTGCGTGTGTATGTGTATGCGCACATGTGCGTGTGTGCATATGTGTAAGCACGATTGTGCGTGTTTGTGAGTGTGTGCATGTTTGTGTATGTACGCATGTGTGTGTGTGACCTCGCATGTGTGTGTACGCACTCATTTGTGTGTTTGTACGCACGCGCGCATGTGTGTATGTAGGCGTGTGTGTGTGTACACGTGCGTTTGTCTGTTTGTGTGTGTACGCTCGTGTGTGCGTGTGTGTGTACGCGCGTGCGTGCGTGTGCGTGAGTACGGGCATATGTGCATGTGTGTGTACACGCGCGTTCGTGTGTGTGTACGCGTGCGTGTGCATGTGTGTGTGTACGTGCGTTTGTGTGTACTCGCACGTGTGCGTGTATGTCTATATGCAGATGTGCGTGTATGTGTGTGTACGTATGCGTCTGCGCGTGTGTGTACACGCATGTGTGTGCGTATGTTTTTGTTTGTACGCGCGAGTGTGTGTACGCGCGAACGTGCGTGTGTGTTCGTGTGTTTGGGCGCATGTGCGTGTGTGTGTGCGTGGGTGAGTGTGTGTATAAGCATATATTTGCATGTGTGAATAGGCACGGCATTTGTGTGTACATGTGCGTGTGTTGCGTATGCGTGTGTGTGTTTGTGTGTGTACGTATGCATGTGCGCATTTGTGTGTGCGCGGGTGCGTGTGTGTGTGTTTACGCGCATATGTGCATGTGCCTGTGTGTGTACGCACCCGTGTGCATGTGTGTGCATGCGTGTGTGCATGCGTGTGCATGTGCGTGTGTGTACATATGCGTGTGCGCGTGTGTCTGTATGCATGTGTTTACACGTGTGTGTACGCACGCATTTGTGTGTGTACGCTCACATGTGTGTGTATATGTGCCTGTGTGTACGCATAAGTGTGTTTGTCTGTAAGCGCACACGTGTGTGTGTGCATGTGATTGTGTGCTTGTCTGTAAGCGCACACGTGTGTGTGTGCATGTGATTGTGTGCATGCCTGTGTGCATGTGTGTGTGCACGCGCATATGTGTTTTTGTGCGCGTGTGTGTATGTACATGCATGTGTGTGTACGCATGTATGTGCGTACGTGTGTGTTTGTGTGTTTACGCGCACGTGCGCTTGTGTGTGTGTGTAAGCGCACGTGCACTTGTGTTTGTGTACGCGCACATGCGCTTGTGTGTGTGTATGCGCACATGTGCTTGTGTGTGTGTACGCGCACATGCGCTTGTGTGTATGTGTACGCGCATGTGTGCTATTGTGTGTGTACGCGCACGTGTGTTTGTGTGTACGCATGTATACGTGTGCGTGTGTACATGCACATGTGCTTGTGTGTGTGCATGCTCATATGTGTGTGTATACGCGTGTGTGTGTAAGCGTGCGTGTGTGTGTGTGTACGCGCGCACTTGTGTGTGTGTACGCGGGCACTTGTTTGTGTGTACGCGCGCACTTGTGTGTGTGTACTTGTGCGTGGTTGTGTGTATGCGGCTTGTGTGTGTACGTGCACTCTTGTGTCTGTACGCGCACTCGTGTGTGTGCGTTTGTACAGGCGTGTGTGTGTGTGGTTACGCGTGTACGCATGTGCATGTGTACGCGCATGTGCGCTTGTGTGTGCGCTTGTGTGTGCGTGTATGCGCGCGTGTGTGTTTGCATGTACGAACATACACGTGTGCGTGTGTATGCGCACATGTGATTGTGTTTGTATACTCGCAGAGCTTGTGTGTGTGCGTGTGTATGTACGCCTTCGCTCGTGTGTGTACTCGCACATGTGCACGTGTGTATTTCTGTGCTCATGTGTGTGTACGCGAATGTGTGTGTACACCCGTGTTTGTGTTTAAGCGCGCGTGTATTTGTGTGTGTATAGGCACGCGTGTGTGTGTACTCGCGCGCGTGTCTGTTTGTGTGTATACGCGCGTGTCTGTTTTTGTGTGTACGTGCGTGCGTGTGCGTGTGTGTGGACACATGCATGTGTGTGTGTGTACATGCGCATGTGCGTGTGTTTGTGTACATGCGATTGTGTGTGTATGCGCGCATGTGTGTGTGTACATGCGCGTGTGTTTGTGTGTACGCACGCGCATCTGTGTTTGAAAACGCGAGTGTTTATTTGTACGCGTGGGTGTTTGTGTATGCACGCGTGTCTGTGTGTGAGCGTGCGCATGCGTGTGTGTGTGCGTTCGCGTGCGTTTGGGTGTGTTCATGCATGCGTGTGTGTATACACATGTGTGTGTATGCGCACACGTGTGTGTTTGTACGCACGTGTGTGTGTATGCACATGTGTGCGTACACACGCATGTGTGCGTACACACGCATGTGTGCGTACGCGTGCATGTGTGCGTGTGTGTGTGTGTATTGCGTGTGTGTGTATATGCGTGTGTGTGTCTGTACGCGCATGTGTGTACGTGTTTGTGTGTGTACACGCGTTTGCATTTGTGTGTACGTGCGTGTGTGCGTCTATGTTTGTGTAAGCGAGCGTGTGTGTGATCGAACGCACGTGTGCATGTGCGTGTGTGTGTACGCGCACGTTTGCATGTGTGTGCGTATGCGTGTGTGCGTGGATGTGTGTGTGTATGTATGCGTGTGCGTGTGTGTATGTGTGTGTGCGTATTTGTGTGCGTGTGATTTTGTGCGCACGCCTGTGTGCATGTGTTTGTGTGCACACGCATATGTGTTTGTGTATGCGCGCGTGTATATGTACATGCGCGTGTGTGTGTACACGAGCGTGTGTGTGTACACGAGCGTGTTTGTGTGTACGCATGTGTGTGTTTGTGTACATGCTTGTGTCTGTGTGTGTGTACGTGCATGTGTTTGTGTGTTCGGGTGCGTACGCGCATGTGCACTTGTGTGTGTATGCGCACGTCTCTTGTGTGTGTGTACGCGCACGTGCGCTTGTGTGTGTGTACGCGCACGCATGTGTTTGTTTGTACTCATGTACACATGTGTGTGTTTACGCGCACATGTGCTTATGTGTGTGCATGCGCATATGTGTGTATGCGCGTGTGTGTGTACACGCGTGTGTGTGTGTACGCGCGTGTGTGTGTGCACGCGCATGCGTGTGTGTGTGTGTGTACGCACGCACTTATGTCTGTACGTGCGCGTGTGTGTGTACGCGCGCGAGTGTGTGTGTACGCGCACTCGTGTGTGTGTACGCGCACTCGTGTGTGTGTACGCGCACTCGTGTGTGTGTACGCGCACTCGTGTGTGTGTACGCGCACTCGTGTGTGTACTCGCACTCGTGTGTGTACGCGCACTCGTGTGTGTGTACGCGCACTCGTGTGTGTACATGTGCGTGTGTGTACAGGCGCGTGTGTGTGTACTCGTGTGTGCGTGTATGCGCGTGTGTGTGTGTTTGTCTGTAGGCACTTACACGTGTGCGTGTGTACGCGCACATGTGATTGTGTGTGTGTGTACTCGCGGCGCTTGTGTGTGTGAGTGTGTGTGTATGCATGCACATTTGTGTGTACCCGCACGTCTGCGCGTATTTGTTTCTGTGCGGGTGTGTGTTTGTTTGCGCTTGTGTTTGTACGCGCGTGTTTGCGCGCATATGTATGTGTGTGTAGGCATACGTGTGTGTGTGTACGGGCGCGTGCGTGTGTTTATGCACATACGCGTGTGCATGGGTACGCGCACATACATTTGTGTGTGCGTGTATGCGCGCGTGTGTGTTTGTGTGTACGCACATACACGTGTGCGTGTGTACACGCACATGTGCTTGTGTGTTTGTACTCGCGGCACTTGTGTGTGTGCGGGTGTGTGTATGCATGCGCATTTGTGTGTACGTGCACGTGTGCGCATGTGTTTTCCTGCACGTGTATTTGTTTGTGCGTGTGTGTGTACGCGCGCTCGTGTTTGTGTGTGTGTAAGCACACATGTGTGTGTGTACTTGCGCGTGCGTATGTTTGTGTGTGTGTACGCGCGTGCGTGTGCATGTGTGTGTGTAGACATGCATGTGTGCATGTTTGTGTGTGAACGTGCGCGTGTGTGTACGCGCGTTTGTGTGTGTATGCACGCACGTGTGTGTTTGTATGTGCGTGTGTATGTGCATTTGTATGTGTGTGCGCGCATGTGTGTGTACGCGTGTGTGTATGCACATGTGTGTATGTACATATGCGCATGTTTGTGTACATGCGCGCATGTGTGTACATGCGCGCATGTGTGTGTACATGCGCGTGTGTGTACACTCGCGTGTGTGTGTGTGTAAGCGTGTGTGTCTATACGTGCGTTTGTTTTTGTGTTCGTGTGTGTACGCATGCGTGTGTGTCTCTCTGCGAATGTGTGTGTGTACGTGTGTGTTTGTTTGTATGCACATACACGTGTGCGTGTGTACGGGCACATGTGCTTGTGTTTGTGCACTCGCATATGTGTGTGTATGTTTTTGTGTGTGTATGCGCGTGTGTGCGTGTGTGCGTACCTCTGCGTGCATGTGTGTGTATGTATACGCGCGAGAGTGTGTGTGTATGTATGCGCGTGTGTGCGCCTTCATCTGTGAGTACGCGCGGGTGTGCGTTTGTGTGTACCTCTGCGTGCATGTGTGTGTATGTATACGCGCGAGCGTGTGTTTGTGTTTGTATGCGCGTGTGTGCGCGTTCGTCTGTGAGTGCGCGCATATGTGCATGTGTGTACACATGTATGTGTGTGTACTCGCGTTCGTGTACGAGCATGTGAGTACGCATGAGTATGTGTGTGTACGCACGCGTTTGTGTGTGTCTACACGTGCATTTGTGTGTACGCGCACGTGTGTGTGTGTACATGCGCGTGTGTTTGTGTGTACGCACGCGTGTGTGTGTTTGTATACGAGTGTGTTTATTTGTAGATGTGCGAGTGTGTGTGTGTATGCATGTGTGTGTGAGCATGCACGTGCGTGTGTGTTTGTGTGCGCGTGCATTTGGCTGTGTGTACGCGTGCATGTGTGTGTAGCATGTGTATGTGTATGCGCGTGTGTTTGTGTGTGTATGAGCGCGTGTGGGTGTGTTCACGCACGTGTGTGTAAGCGTGCTTGTGTGCATGTGTGTATATGCGCGTGTGTGCATACATGCATTTGTGTATGTGTATGCACGATTGTGTGTGTGTGTGCGCGTGTGTGTGTGCGCAAGCATGTGTGTGTGCGCAAGCGTGTGTGTGCGTGTGTTTGTACGTGTGCGCGTGTGTTTATGCGCGCGTCTGTGTGTACACGCGTGTTTGTGTGTGTACGCGCGTGTGTGTGTACGCGCGTACGTGTTTTTGTGTACGCGTGCGTGTTTGTGTGTATGTACACGTGTGCATGTGTGTATGCACGCGTGTGTGTGTGTACGTGCATGCTTGTGTTTGTGTACGCACGCGAGTGTGTGTGTATGCGGCGTGTGTGTGTATGCGGCGTGTGTGTGTAAGTGCACGAGTCTGTGTGTGTATGGACGTGTGTGTGTGTGTACGCGCGTACGCGGGTGCCTGTGTATGCACACGTGTGCTTGTGTGTGTGTGTATGCGCACGTGTGTGTTTGTGTGTACGCACATACACGTGTGTGTGTGTACTCGCACATGTGCTTGTGTGTGTGTACTCGCAGCGCTTGTGTGTGCGCGTGTGTGTTTTTGTGCACGTGTGTGTTTGTTTGTGCGTGTGTGTGTATGCACGCATGTGTTTGTGTGTGTGTACTTGCGCGTGTGTATGTTTGTGTGTGTGTAGATTTGCATGTGTGTGTACGTGCGCGTGTGCGTGTGTGTGTGTACGCGCATTTGTATGTGTATGCACGCAGTTGTTTGTTTGTATGTGCGTGTGTGTGCATGTGTATGTGTGTAGGCGCGCGCGTTTGTGTATGTACGTGTGTGAGTATTCGCGTGTGTGTACATGCGCGTGTGTGTACATGCGCGTGTGTGTACACTCGCGTGTTTGTGTACATGCGCGCGTGTGTGTGTACGTGCGTATATTTTTGTGTCCGTTTGTGTAAGCATGCGTCTGTGTGTGTCTTTGTGCGAGTGTGTGTGTGTGTACGTGCGTGTGTTTGTGTGTTCGTGTGTGTACGCGCACGTGCGCTTGTGTGTGTGTATGCGCACATGAGCTTGTGTGTGTGTGTAGGCGCATGTGCGCTTGTGTGTGTGTACGCGCACGTGTTTGTTTGTGTGTATGCACATACACGTGTCCGCGTGTACGGGCACATAAGCTTGTGTGTTTGTGCACACTCATATGTGTATGCGTGTGTGTGTACGCGCTCGTGTGTGCGTGTGTGTTCCCATGCTTGCGTGTGTGTGTATGTATGCGCACGTGCTTGTGTGTGTACGCGCGTGTGTGCGCATTCAACTGTGAGTGCGCTTATATGCGCGTGTGTGTATGCCTGCATGTGTGTTTGTATGCGCGATTGTGTACGAGCGTGTGAGTACGCACGAGTATGTGTGTGTACGCAGGCGCTTGTGTGTGTATACGCGCGCATGTGTGTACATGCACGTGTGTTTGTGTGTGCGCACGCGCGTGTGTGTTTGTATACGCGCGTGTTTATTTGTACGCGTGCGAGAGTGTGTGTATGCACGTGTGTGTGTGTGAGCATGTGTGTGTGTCTGTGTTTATACGCGTGCGTGTGTGTGTGTATGCACGCACCTGTATGTGTGTATGCACAGGCGTTTGTGTGATTGTGTGCGCATGCATTTGGCTGTGTGTACGCGTGCGTGTGTGTACGCATGTGTATGTGTAAGCGCACGTGTTTGTGTGTGTATGCGCGCATGTGGGTGTGTGTACGCACATGTGTGTGTACACACTCATGTGTGCATGTGTGTGTACGCATGCATGTGTGCATATGTGTGTACGCACGAGTGTGTGTGCATATGTGTCTGTGCGCGCATGAGTGTGTGCGTGTGTTTGTACACATGTGCATTTGTGTGTATGCGCGCGTGTATGTGTATACGCGTGTTTGTGTGTGTAAGCATGTGTGTGTGTACGCGCTCGTATGTGTGTGTACGCGCACGGATGTGTGTGTACGTGCACACGTGTTTTTGTGTACGCGCGCGTTTGTATGTGCGTGCACACGCGTGTGTGTATGTGCGCGCGTGTGTTTGCACGCACGTGTGTGTGCACCCGCGCGTGTGTGTATGCGTGTGTGTGTGAACGTGCGTGCTTGTGTGTGTGTACGCGCACAAGTTGGTGTATAGGCGCACGGGTGTGTGTGTGTACGCGCACAAGTGTGTGTGTGTACGCGCACAAGTGTGTGTGTACGTGCACGAGTGTGTGTACGCGCACGAGTGTGTGTGTACGGGTGTGTGTGTGTGTGTACGCGTGTATGCTTGTGCATGTGTATGCGCATGTGCGTTTGTGTGTGTGTATGTGCGATTGTGTGTTTGTGTGTACGCACGTACACGTGTGCGTGTGTACGCACATATATGCTTGAGTGTGTGTGTACGGGAACGTGTGCGCATGTATGTTTGTGTGTGTACGCACGTGTGTGTGTACGCACATGTGTGTGTACGCGCATATGTTTGTGTGTATGCGCGTGTGTTTGTGTTTACGTGCGCGTGTGTTTGTGTGTACACACGCATGTGTTTGTGTGTGTGTAAGCATGCGTGTCTGTGTGTGTACTCGAGCGTGTTTCTGTTTTTGTGTGTGTACGCGTGTGCGTGTGTTTGTACACGTGCATGTGTGTGTACGTGCGCGTGTTTGTGTGTATGCGCGAGTGTGTGTGTGTGTATGCGCGCACGTGTGTGTTTGTACATGTGTATATGCATGTGTATGTGTGTGCACGTGCGTGTGTGTGTGTATGGGCGCGTGTGTGTGTTTATGCGCGCATGTGTGTGTGTATGTGCGCACGTGTGTGTATATGCGCGCACGTGTGTGTGTATACATGCGTGTGTGTTTGTGTGTATGCAAGCGCGTTTGTGTGTTTACGCACGCGCGCGTATGTGTATGCACTCGTGTTTGTGTGTGTGTGCGTGCGTGTGTGTGTACGCATGTGCGTAAACGTCAGTTTGTGTGTGTATGCACACGTGTGTGTGTTTACGCACGTGTGTGTGTACATGCGTGTTTGCGTGTGTGTGTGCGTGTGTGTGCGTGTGTGTGTATGCGCGCGTGTGTGTGTTCGTTTGTGTGTGCGTGCGTGTGTGCATTTGTGCGAATGTGTGTGTGCGCGCACGCGTGTTTGCGTCTTTACACGCGCGTGCGTGTGTGTACGTGCGTGTGTATGTGCATGTGGGCGTACGCGCACGTGTGCGTGTGTGTGTATGTGCGTGAGTGTGTGTGTGTATGCTTGCATGTGTGTGTGTACACGCACATGTGTGTGTAAGCGTGCGTTTGTGTGTGTGTGCGCATATGCATATGTGTGTACGCACGCGCCTGTGTGTACGCTCATGTGCGTGTGTGTGTGTACGTATGTGTGGGTGTGTACACGCGCATTTGTGTGTGTGTGTACGCGCGTGTATGCGTGTGTGTGTGTATGTGTATTCACACATGCTTTGTTTTTTTGTGTGTGTACGTGTGTGTGTGTTTGCGTGTGTGTGTACGTATGCATGTGCACACGTGTGTGTACGCACGTGTGTGTGTACGCACGTGTGTGTGAACGCACGTGTGTGTGTACGCACGTGTGTGCGTACGTGCGCATATGTGCATACGCGCACATGTGTGCGTTCGCGTGCATGTGTGCATGTATATATCGTGTGTGTGTACGCTTGTGTGTTTCTGTGTGTGCGAGCGTCTGTGTGAGTGTGCGCATGTGTGCATGTGTGTGTGTACGCGCGTGCGTGTGTGTGTGTTTTTTCGTGTGTGTGTACACGCGTGTGCTTGGGTGTATAGCCGCGCGTGTATGTATGTACACATGTTTGTTTGTGTGTGTACGTGCACGTGTGTATGTGTGTATCTGAGCATGTGTGTGTACGCGTGTGTGTATGTCTTTCTGCGTGCGCGTGTGTGTGTACGAGCGTGTGTGTACACGTGCGTGTGCATGTGTGTGTAAGTACGCGTGTGTGTGTGCGTGCATGCTTGTGTTTGTGTACACGCGCGACTCTGTGTGTATGCGGCGTGTGTGTGTATGTGCACGAGTGTGTGTGTGTATGGGCGTGTGTGTGTGTATGGGCGTGTGTGTGTGTTTGGGCGTGTGTGTGTTTGTACGCGCGTACGCGGGTGCATGTGTATGCACAAGTGCGCTTGTGTGTGTGTGTGTATGCGCACGTGTGTGTTTGTGTGTACTCGCACAGGTGCTTGTGTGTTAGTACTCGCGGCGCTTGTGTGTGCGCGTGTGTGTTTTTGTGCGCGTGTGTGTTTGTTTGTGCGTGTATGTGTACGCACGCATGTGTTTGTGTGTGTGTACTTGCGCGTGTGTATATTTGTGTTTGTGTAGACTTGCATGTGTGTGTGTACGTGCGTGTGTGTGCGTGTGTGTGTACGCGCATTTGTGTGTGTATGCACGCATGTGTGTGTTTGTATGTGCGTGTTTGTGTGCGTGTGTATGTGTGTTCGCGCGCGTGTGTGTATGTACGTGTATGTGTATACGCGTGTGTGTACATGCGCATGTGTGTACACTCGCATGTGTGTGTACATGAGCGTGTGTGTGTGTGCGTGCGTATGTTTTTGTGTTCGTTTGTGTACGCATGCGTCTGTGTGTGTCTTTGTGCGAGTGTGCGTGTGTACGTGCGTGTGTTTGTGTGTTCGTGTGTGTACGCGCACATGCGCTTGTGTGTGTATGCGCACGTGCGCTTGTGTGTGTGTAGGCGCTTGTGCGATTGTGTGTGTGTACGCGCACGTGTTTGTTTGTGTGTACCCATGCTTGCGTGTGTGTGTATGTATGCACGCGTGCTTGTGTGTGTGTGTATGTATGCGCGCGTGCTTGTGTGTGTATGCGCGTGTGTGCGCGTTCGTCTGTGAGTGCGCGCATATGCGCGTGTGTGTACGCGTGCATGTGTGTTTGTATGCGCGTTTGTGTACGAGCGTGTGAGTACGCACGAGTGTGTGTGTGTACCACGCGTTTGTGTGTGTATACGCGCGCATGTGTGTACATGCACGTGTGTACATGCACGTGTGTTTGGGTGTGCGTACATGCGTGTGTGTTTGTATACGCGCGTGTTTATTTGTACGCGTGCGAGAGTGTGTGTGTATGCATGTGTGTGTGTGTGAGCATGTGTTTGCGTCTGTGTTTATACGCGTGCGTGTGTGTGTATGCACGCGCGCGTGTGTGTGTATGCACGGGCGTTTGTGTGATTGTGTGCGTATGCATTTGGCTGTGTGTACGCGTGCGTTTGTGTGTACGCATGTGTATGTGAAAGCGCACGTGTTTGTGTGTGTATGCGTGCGTGTGGGTGTGTGTACGCACGCATGTGTGCATGTGTGTGTACGCAGGCATGTGTGCATATGTGTGTACGCACGAGTGTGTGTGTGTGTGCGCATGTGTGTGTGTGCGCATGTGTGTGTGCGCGCATGTGTGTGCGTGTGTTTGTACGAGTGTGCATGTGTGTGTATGCGCGCATGTATGTGTACATGCATGTTTGTGTGTGTAAGCATGAGTGTGTGTGTACGCGCACACGTGTTTTTGTGTACGCGCGCGTTTGTATGTGCGTGCACACGTGTGTGTGTATGTGCGCTCGTATGTTTGCAAACGCGTATGTGTGCACGAGCGTGTGTGTGTGTGTACGCAAGCGTGTGCGTGTGTGTACGTGCATGCTTGTGTGTGTACGTGCACAAGTCTGTGTGTACGCGCACGAGTGTGTGTGTACGCGCACGAATGTGTGTGTACGGGCGTGTGTGTGTGTGTACGCGCGTACACATATGCATGTGTATGCGCATATGCACTTGTGTGTGTGTATGCGCGCGTGTGTGTTTGTGTGTGTGTATGCGCGCGTGTGTGTTTGTGTGTGTGTATGCGCGCGTGTGTTTGTGTGTACGCACGTACACATGTGCGTATGTACGCACACATGTGCTTGAGTGTGTGTGTATGCATGCGCGTGTGTGTGTATGGGAACGTGTGTGCATGTATGTTTGTGTGTGTACGCACGTGTGTGTGTAATCACATATTTGTGTACGCGCATGTGTTTGTGTGTATGCGCGTGTGTTTTTGTTTACGTGCGCGTGTGTTTGTGTGTACACACGCATGTGTTTGTGTGTGTGTAAGCATGCGTGTCTGTGTGTGTACTCGAGCGTGTTTCTGTTTTTGTGTGTATATGCGTTTGCGTGTGTTTGTACACGTGTATGTGTGTGTGTGTACGTGCGCGTGTGCGCGTGTGCACGTGTTTGTGTGTATGCGCGAGCGTGTGTGTGTGTATGCGCGCACGTGTGTGTGTGTACATGTGTGTATGCATGTGTATGTGTGTGCAGGCGTGTGTGTGTGTATGGGTGCGTGTGTGTGTTTATGAGCGCATGTGTGTGTATGCACGCACGAGTGTGTGTATGCGCGCACGTGTGTGTGTGTGTGTACATGCGTGTGTATGCACGCGCGTTTGTGTGTTTACGCATGCGCGCATATGTGTATGCACGCTTGTTTGTGTCTGTGTGCGTGCGTGTGTGTACGCATGTGCGTACACGCCAGTTTGTGTGTGTACGCGCACGTGTGTGTGTTTACGCACGTGTGTGTGTACGTGTGTGTGTACATGCGTGTTTGCGTGCGTGTGTTCATGTGTGTGTATGCGCGCATGTGTGTGTTCGTTTGTGTGTGCGTGCGTGTGTGCATTTGTGCGAATGTGTAAGTGCGCGCACGTGTGTGTGTCTGTGTTTGTATGCGCGTGTTTGCGTCTTCACACGCGCGTGCGTGTGTGTATGCGCGTGTGTACGTGCTTGTGTGCGTAGGCGCACGTGTGCGTGTGTTTGTATGCACGTGAGTGTGTGTGTACACACGCATGTGTGTGTACGCATGCGTTTGTGTATGTGTGCACGCATATGCATATGTGTGTACGCACGCGTCTGTGTATACGCGCATGTGCGTGTGTATGTGTACGTATGTGTGGGTGTGTACACGCGCATTTGCGTGTGTGTTTGCACGAGCGTGTATGCGTGTGTGTGTGTATGCACACATGTGCTTGTTTTTGTGTGTTTGTACGTGTGCGCGTGTGTGCGTGTGTTTGTACGTATGCGTGTGCGCACGTGTGTGTGTACGCACGTGTGTGTACGTGCGCATATGTGCATACGCTCACATGTGTGTGTTTGCGTGCATGTGTGCGTGTATGTATTGTGTGTGTGTGTACGCGCGTGTGTTTTTGTGTGTGTGCGCGTGTGTGTGAGCGTGCGCGCGTGTGTGTGAGCGTGCGCGGGTGTGCATGTGTGTGTGTGTACGCACGCGTGTGTGTGTGTGTATGCGCGCGTGTTTGTACACGCGTGTGTTTGTGTGTATAGCCGCGCGTGTGTGTATGTACACGTGTTTGTTTTTGTGTGTACGAGCACATGTGTATGTGTGTATCTGAGCATGTGTGTGTACGCGTGCGTGTATGTCTTTCTGCGTGCACGTGTGTGTGTACATGCGTGTGTGTGTGTACGCAAGCGAGTGCGTGTGTGTGTATGCGCGCGTATGTGTGTGTATGCATGCAAGTGTGTGTGTACTAGCGTGTGTGTACACGTGCGTGTGTGTACACGTGCGTGTGTGTGTGTACGCGCGCAAGTGTGTGTGTACGCGCGTGAGTTTCTGCGTATACAGGCGCATTTGTGTATGTGTACACACGCATGTGTTTTTGTACGCACGCTTGTGCATGTGCTTGTGCGTGTCGGTGTGTATGCAAGAGTGTGCGTGTGGTTGTGTACGTGTGCGTGTGTGTGTACGCGTGTGCGTGTGCGCGTTTATTTACGTGCGCATATGTCTGTGTGTGTATGCGCGCGTGTGCCCGTGTGTGTTTACGTGCGCATATGTCTGTGTGTGTATGCGCGCGTGTGTTTACGTGTGAGTATATGCGTGTGTTTGTGTGTGCACACATGTGTATGTGCGTGTGTGTGTGTGCACGCACATATGTGCGTGTG
Organism: Palaemon carinicauda; assembly: GCF_036898095.1. Taxonomy (NCBI): domain Eukaryota; kingdom Metazoa; phylum Arthropoda; class Malacostraca; order Decapoda; family Palaemonidae; genus Palaemon; species Palaemon carinicauda. The sequence goes on from NC_090767.1 coordinate 6,225,060, forward strand.
TCTGTGCACGCGCACAAAAGTGCATGTGTGTGTGCTCACGTGTGTATGTTTGTGCGCGCACGTGTGTGTGTACGCACTCGCGTGTGTGTGCATGCATGTGTGTGTACGAGCATTTTGTTGTGTACACGTGCGTGTGTCTGTACGCGCGCATGTGTGTGTATGCGGGCTCGTGTGTGTACGCAGGCGGGTGTGTGTGTACATGCGCGTTTGTCTGTTTGTTTGTGTGTACGTATATGTGTGCGTGTGTGTGTACGCGCGTATGTGTGTACGCGCACGTGTGCGTGTGTGTGTGTATGCGCACGTATGTGTGTATGCAGGCGCGTGTTTGTACGCAGGCGCGTGTGTGTGTACTCAGACGTTTGTCTGTTTATGTGTGTACGCGCGCGTTCCTGTGTGATGACGCGTGCATTTGCGTGTGTGTGTACGCACGTGTGTGTGTGTACGCCCATTTGAGTGTGTGTACGCACGTGTCTGTGTGTACGCGCGCGTGTGCATGTTTGTGTAAGCGCGTGTGTGCGTGTGTGTACAAGCGCATGTGCCTGTGTGTATGCGCGCATGTGCGTGTTTGTGTGTGTATGGGTGTGTGCATGTTTATGTATGTATGCGTGTGTGTGTGTGTACGTGTGTGTGTGTACTCGCGTGCGTGTGTGTGTATGCGCGCATGTGTGTTTGTACGCACGCGTGCATGTGTGTGTATGCAGGTGCGTGTGTGTATGTGTGTGTGTATGCGCGTATGTGTGTATGCGCAAATGTGTGTACATGCGCGTGTGTGTACACTTGCGTGTGTGTGTGTAAGCGTGTGTGTACGTGCGTTTGTTTTTGTGCTCGTGTGTGTACGCACGCGTCTGTGTCTCTGTGCGAATGTGTGTGTGTACGTGCGTGTGTTTGTGTGTTCGTGTGTTTACTCGCATGTGCGCTTGTGTGTGTGTATGCGCACGTGCGCGCGCGTGTTTGTGTGTACACGCATGTGCGCTTGTGTGTGTGTGCTCGCACGTGTTTGTTTGTGTGTACTCACATACACGTGTGCGTGTGTACGGGCACATGTGCTTGTGTGTGCATTCGCATATGTGTGTGTATGTGTGTGTGTACGCACGCGTGTGTGCCTGTGTGTGTATGTATACACACGAGCCTGTGTGTGTGTATGTATGCGCGTGTGTACTCGTGTGTGCGCGTTCGTCTGTGAGTGCGCGTATATGTGCATGTGTGTACACGTGTATGTGTGTGTGTATGCACGTTTGTGTACGAGCATGTGAGTACGCATGAGTATGTGTGTGTACGCACGCGTTTGTGCGTGTGTACACGTGCATGTGTGTGTACGCACGCGTGTATGTGTTTGTATATGCGCGTGTTTATTTGTACACGTGCGAGTGTGTGTGTGTATGCATGTGTGTGTGAGCATGCGCGTGCGTGTGTGCGAGCATGCGCGTGCGTGTGTGCGAGCATGCGCGTGCGTGTGTGTTTGTACTTGTGCGTGTGTGTGTATACACGCGCGTTTGTGTGTTTGTTTGCACGCGCGTTTGTGTGTTTGTGTGCGCGTGCATTTGGCTGTGTGTACGCGTGCGTGTGTCTACGCATGTGTATGTGTATGCGCGCATGTTTGTGTGTGTATGCGCACATGTGGGTGTGTGCACACACGTGTGTGTAAACGCGCATGTGTGCATGTGTGTGTGTATGTACATGTGTGCGTACATGCATTTTTGTGTGTGTATGCACGAGTGTGTGTAAGCACGAGTGTGTGTCTGTGCGCGTGTGTGTGTGCAAGCGTGTGTGTGCGTGTGTTTGTACGCGTGCGCGTGTGTGTGTATGCGTGCGTCTGTGTGTACACGCGTATGTGTGTGTACGCACGCACGTGTTTTTGTGTACGCGTGCGTGTGTGTGTGCGCGTGTGTGTTTGCACGCGCGTGTGTGTGCACGCGCGTGTGTGTGTATGCACACGTGTGCATGTATGCATGCACGCGTGTCAGTGTGTGTATGTGTGTGCTTGTGTGTGTGTACGCACGCGAGTATGTGTGTACGCACGCGAGTGTGTGTGTGTATGCGGCGTTTGTGTGTACGTGCACGAGTGTGTGTGTGTATGGGCGTGTGTGGGTGTGTACGCACATACGCGGGTGCATGTGTATGCACACGTGCGCTTATGTGTGTGTGTATGCGCACGTGTGTGTTTGTGTGTACGCACGTACACTTGTGTGTGTGTACTCGCACATGTGGTTGTGTGTGTGTACTCGCGGCGCTTAGGTGTGCGCTTGTGTGTTTTCGTGCGCGTGTGTTTGTTTGTACGTGTGTGTGTACGCACTTATGTGTTTGTGTGTGTACTTGCGCGTGTGTATGTTTGTGTGTGTGTACACATGCACTTGTACGTGTGTGTGTGTACGTGCGTGTGCGCGGGCGTGTGTGTACGCACGTTTGTGTGTGTATGCACGCATGTGTGTGTTTGTATGTGCGTGTGTGTGTGCATTTGTATGTGTGAGCGGGTGCTTGTGTGTATGTATGTGCTTGTGTTTGTGTGTTCGTGTGTGTACGCGCACGTGCGCTTGTGTGTGTGTGTATGCGCACCTGCGCTTGTGTGTGTGTACGCGCATGTGCACTTGTGTGTGTACGCGCATGTGTTTGTTTGTGTGTGCACGCGCATATGTGTGTGTATGCGTGTGTGTGTGTACGTGCTCGTGTGTGCGTGCGTGTGTGTGTATGTATGCGCACGTGCGTGTGTGTGTACGCATGTGTGTGCGCATTCGTGTGTGAGTGCGCGCATATGCGAGTGTGTGTACGCGTGCATGTGTGGGTGTACGCGCGTTTGTATACGAGCGTGTGAGTACGCACGAGTATGTGTGTGTACGCACCCATTTGTGTGTGTATACGCGCGCATGCGTGTACACGCGCGTTTGTGTCTGTACATGCGAGTGTGCTTCTGTGTGCACACGCGGGTGTGTGTTTGTATACGCGCGTGTTTATTTGTATGCGTGCGAGAGTGTGTGTATGCACGTGTGTGTGTGTGTGAGCATGCGTGTGCCTCTGTGTTTGTACGTGTGCGTGTGTGTGTATGCACGCGCGTGTGTGTGTGTATGCACGCGCGTGTGTGCGTGTATGCACGCGCGTGGGTGTGTGTATGCACGCGCGTTTGTGTGTTTGTGTGCGCATGCATTTGGCTGTGTGTACGCATGCGTGTGTGTGTACGCATGTGTATGTGTAAGTGCGTGTGTGTGTGTATGCATGTGTATATGTAAGCGCGCGTGTTTGTGTGTGTATGCGCACGTGTGGGTGTGTGTGCGCGCGCGTGTGTGTGCGTGTGTGTTTGTACGCGTGAGTGTGTGTATGCACGCGTTTATGTTTTTCGCGTGTTTGTGTGTTTGTGTGTGTACGCATGTGTGTGTGTACGCACCCGTGTGTGTGTACGCACACGTGTTTTTGTGTACGCACGTGTTTGTATGTGCGTGCACACGTGTGTGTGTGCGTACACGCTTGTGTTTGCATGCGCATGTGTGTGCACGCGCGTCTGCATGTGTACGCAAGTGTGTGCGTGTGTGTGTATGCGCGTGCGTGTGTGTGTACGTGCGTGCTTGTGTGTGTGTGTACGTGCGTGCTTGTGTGTGTGTGTACGCGCACGAGTAGGTGTGTACATGCAGGAGTGTGTGTGTGTACGCGTACGAGTGTATGTACGCGTACGAGTGTGTGTACGCGTACGAGTGTGTGTACGTGGGTACGCATGTGCATATGTATGCGCATGTGCGCTTGTGTGTGTGTATGCGCGCGTGTGTGTTTGTGTGTATGCACGTACACTTGTGCGTGTGTACGCACACATGTGCTTGAGTGTGTGTGTACGCATGTGCGTGTGTGTACGGGAACATGTGCGCATGTATGTTCATATGCTCATGTGTGTGTACGCACGAGTGTGTATGCGCATGTGTGTGTGTACGGGCGAGTGTTTGTGTTTAATGCGTGTGTGTTTGTGTGTACGCACGCATGTGTTTGTGTATGTGTAAGCATGCGTGTCTGTGTGTGTACTCGAGCGTGTTTCTGTTTTTGTGTATGTACGCGTGTGCGTGTGTTTGTACACATGCGTGTGTGTGTTTACGTGCGCGTGTGCACGTGTTTGTTTGTATGTGCGTGTGTGTGTGTGTATGCGCGCAAGTGTGTGTGTGTATGCGCGCACGTGTGTGTGTGTTTCATGTGTGTGCATATGTATGTGTTTGCACGCGTGTGTGTGTGTGTATGGGCGCGTGTGTGTGTTTATGCTTGCATGTGTGTGTATGCGCGCACATTTTTGTGTACATGCGTGTGTGTTTGTGTGTATGCATGTGCGTTTGTGTGTGTACGCACGCGCGCGTGTTTGTGTGTGTGTGTACGCATGTGCGTATACGCCAGTTTGTGTGTATACGCGCACGTGTTTGTGATTACGCGTGTGTGTGTGTACGTGTGTGTTTGTACATGCGTGTTTGTGTGCGTGTGTGGGTGTGTGCGTGTGTGTGTATACACGCGTGTGTGTGTTTATTTGTGTGTGCGTGCGTGCGTGTGTGCATTTGTACAAATGTGTGTGCATGCACGTGTGTGTGTATGCGTGTGTGTGTATGCACGTGTTTGTGTGCGTGTGTGGGTGTGTGCGTGTGTGTGTGTATACACGCGTGTGTGTGTTTATTTGTGTGTGCGTGCGTGCGTGTGTGCATTTTTACAAATGTGTGTGCATGCACGTGTGTGCATGCGTGTGTGTGTATGCGCGTGTTTGCTTCTTTACACGCGCGTGCGTGTGTGTACGTGCATGTATGTGTACGTGCATGTGTGTGTACGTGCTTGTGTATGTACGTGCGTGTGTACGTGCACGTGTGCGTGTGTGTGTATGCGCGGGAGTGTGCGTGTATATGCTTGCAGGTGTGTGTGTACACGCGCATGTGTGTGTGTATGCGTGCATTTGTGTTTGTGTGCGCGCATATGCATATGTGTGTACGCACACATCTGTGTGTACGGGCATGTGCGTGTGTGTACATATGTGTAGGTGTGTACACGCGCATGTGCGTATGTGTAAGCGCGTGTATGCGTGTGTGTGTATGCACACATGTGCTTGTTTTTGTGCATGTGTGCGTGTGTGTGTACGTATGCGTGTGCGCACGTGTGTGTATACACACGTGTGTGTGTGTAAGCACGTGGTTGCGTACGCGCGCATATGTGCATACGCACATATGTGTGCGTACGCGCACATGTGTGCGATACGCGTGCATGTGTGCGTTTGTGCATCGTGTGTGTGTGTACGCGCGTGTGTTTGTGTGTGAGCGCTTGTGTGTGTGAGCGTGCGCGTATGTGCATGTGTGTGCACGCGCGTGCGTGTGTGTGTATACGCGCGTGCGTTTGTGCGTATAGCCGTGCGTGTGTGTATGGACGTGTGTTTGTTTGTGTGTGTACGTGCGCGTGTGTATGTGTGTACGTGAGCATGTGTGTGTACGCGTGCGTGTATGTGTTTCTGCGTGCGCGTGTGTGTACGTGCGTGTGTGTGTGTGCACGCATGCGAATGCGTGTGCGTGTATGCGCGCGTATGTGTGTGTACGCACTCAAGTGTGTGTGTAAGCACGCAAGTGTGTGTGTACGAGCGTGTGTTTGCGTGTGTGTACAGATGCATGTGTGTGTGTATACGGACGCATTTGTGTGTGTGTATGCGAGATTGTGTTTTTGTCCGCACTCTTGTGCATGTGCATGTGGGTGTGTACGCGTGCGTGTGCGCATGTTTGTGTATGCAAGCGTGTGCGTGTGGTTGTGTACATGTGCGTGTGAGTGTACGCGTGTGCGTGTGCGCATTTGTTTACGTGCTCATATGTCTGTATGTGTATGCGCGCGTGTCCACGTGTTTGTGTACGTGTGAGTGTGTGCGTGTGTTTGTGTGTGCACGTGGTTGTGTGTGCACACATGTGTAAGTGTGTGTGTGTGCGCGCACATATGTGCGTGTGTCTGTGCATGCGCACGATAGTGCATGTGTGTGTGCACGCGTTTGTGTGTTTGTGCGCGCACGTTTGTGTGTACGCACTCGGGTGTGTGTGCATGCGCGCGTGTGTGTGTACGAGCATTTTGTTGTGTACACGTGCATGTGTCTGTACGCTCGCGTGTGTGTGTACATGCGCATTTGTCTTTTTGTGTGTGTGTACGTGTATGTGTGCGTGTGTGTACGCGCGCATGTGTGTACGCGCACGTGTGCGTGTGTGTGTACGCGCACGTGTGTGCGTACGCGCACATGTGCGTGTATGTGTACGCGCGCGTGTGCGTGTCTGTGTGTAATAGGGCGTATGTCTGTTTGTGTGTGTACGCGTGCATTCGTGTGTGTGGACGAGTGCATGTGCGTGTATGTGTGTACGCACGTGTGTGTGTGTACGCCCGTGTGGGTGTGTGTACACACGTGTCTGTGTGTATGCGCACATGTGCATGTTTGTGTAAGCGCGTGTGCGTGTGTGCGTGTGTGTATGCGCGCATGTGCGTGTTTGTTTGTGTATGGGTGTGTACATGTTTATGTATGTATGTGTGTGTGTATGTATGTATGTGTGTGTGTATGTACGCGTGTGTGTGTACGCGCATGTGTGTATGTGTACTCGCACGTGTGTGTGTGTACGTGCGCATATGTTTGTTTGTATGCACGCATGCATGTGTGTGCACGCACGCGCGTGTGTGCACGCACACGCGTGTGTGTACGCGCGTGTGCGTGTGTGTGTGTACGCGCGTGCGTGCGTTTTATGTGAGTACACTCATATGTGCATGTGTGTCTATACGCGCGCGTTTCTGTGTGTGTATGCGTGTGTGTGCATGTGTGTGTGTATGCGGATGTGCGTGTATGTATGTGTACGTATGCGTGTGCGCGCGTGTGTGTAAGCATGTGTGTGCGTATGCGTGTCTGTGTACGTGCGAGTGTGTATACGTGCGAGTGTGTATACGCAAGAATATGCGTGTGTGTTCGTTTATGTGTGGGCGCGTGTGCATGTGTGTGTGTACGCGCGTGCGAGTGTATGTGAACGCACATATTTTCATGTGTGTGTAAGCGCGCGCGTGTGTGTGTAAGTGTGCGTGTGTTGTGTATGTGCGTGTCTCTATGTGTGCGTGTATATCTGTATGTGCACGTGCGTTTGTGTGTGCATGTATGCATGTGCACGTGTGCGTGCGTGTGTGTGTATGCGTGTGTGTATGCGCGTGTTTGCTTCTTTACATGCGCGTGCGTGTGTGTACGTGCAAGTGTGTGTACGTGCATGTGTGTGTACGTGCTTGTGTGTGTACGCGCGTGTGCGTGTGTGTGTATGCGCGGGAGTGTGTGCGTATATGCTTGCATGTGTGTGTGTACATGCGCATGTGTGTGTACGCATGCGTTTGTGTGTGTGTGCACGCATATGCATATGTGTGTATGCACACATCTGTGTGTACGAGCATGTGCATGTGTGTGTACATATGTGTAGGTGTGTACACGCGCATGTGCGTGTGTGTACGCGAGTGTATGCGTGTGTGTGTATGCACAAATGTGCCTGTTTTTGTGCGTGTGTGCGTGTGTGCGTGTGTGTGTACGTATGCGTGTGCGCACGTGTGTGTATACACACGTGTGTGTGTGTACGCACGTGGTTGCATATGCGCGCGTATGTGCATACGCACACAGGTGTGCGTACGCGCACATGTGTGCGATACGCGTCCATGTGTGCGTTTGTGCATCATGTGTGTGTGTACGCGCGTGTGTTTGTGTGTGTGCGCGTGTGTGTATGTGTTTCTGTGTGCGCGTGTGTGTACGTGCGTGTGTGTGTGTACGCATGCGAGTGCGTGTGTGTGTATGCGCGCGTATGTGTGTGTACGCAAGCAAGTGTGTGTGTACGAGCCTGTGTTTGCGTGTGCGTACACGTGTGTGTGTGTGTGTATGCGCGCGAGTGTGTGTGTACGCGCGTGACTGTGTGTGTATACGGGCGCATTTGTGTGTGTGTACACGCGCATGCGTTTTTGTACGCACGCTTGTGCATATGCATGTGGGTGTGTACGAGTGCGTGTGCGCATGTTTGTGTATGCAAGCGTGTGCGTTTGGTTGTGTACGTGTGCGTGTGTGTGCACGCGTGTGCATGTGCGTGTTTGTTTACGTGCGCATATGTCTGTATGTATATGCGCGCCTGTGCCCGTGTGTGTGTAAGTGTGAGTGTGTGCGTGTGTTTGTGTGCGCACGTGGTTGTGTGTGCACACATGTGTATGTGTGTGTGTGTGCACGCACATATGTGCGTGTGTCTGTGCATGCGCACGATAGTGCATGTGTGTGTGTTTGTGCGTGCACGTGTGTGTGTGCATGCGCGTGTGTGTGTGTGCGAGCCTTTTGTTTTGTACACGTGCATGTGTCTGTACGTGCGCGTGTGTGTGTACGCGCACGTGTGTTTGTACCCGCACATATGCGTGTGTGTGTATGTGCGCGTGTGCGTGTGTGTGTACTAGGGCGTATGTCAGTTTGTGTGTGTACGTGCGCGTTCGTGTGTGTGGACGAGTGCATGTGCATGTATGTGTGTACGCACGTGTGTGTGTACGCACGTGTGTGTGTATGTACGCACGCGTGTGTGTGTACGCACGTGTCTGTGTGTATAAGCGCATGTGCATGTTTGTGTAAGTGCGTGTGTGCGTGTGTGCGTGTGTGCGTGTGTGCGTGTGTGCGTGTGTGTATGCGCGCATGTGCGTATTTGTTTGTGCAAGGGTTTGTACATGTTTATGTATGTATGTGTGTGTAGGTGCGCGTGTGCGTGTGTGTGTGTACGCGCGTGCGTGCGTTTTGTGTGAGTACACGCATATGTGCATGTGTGTCTACACGCGCACGTTTCTGTGTGTGTACGCGTGTGTTTGCATGTGTGTGTACGTGCACGTGTGTATGTACGAGCACGTGTGCGTGTATGTTTGTATGCAGATGTGCGTGTATGTATGTGTACGTATGCGTGTGCGCGCGTGTGTGTAAACATGTGTGTGCATATGTGTGTCTGTGTACGCGCGAGTTTGTATACGTGCGAGTGTGTATACGCGCGAATATGCGTGTGTTATTGTTTATGTGTGGGCGCGTGTGCATGTGTGTGTGTACGCGCGTGCGTGTGTGTGAACCCACATATTTTCATGTGTCTGTAGGCGTGCGCGCGTGTGTGTACGCGCGTGTGTTTAGACATGCATGTGTGCGTGTGTGTACGTGCGCGTGTGCGCGCGAGTGTGTACGCGTGTTTGTGTGTGTAGACATGCATGTGTGCGTGTGTGTACGTGCGCGTTTGCGTGTGTGTACGTGCGCGTGTGCGTGTGTGTACGTGCGCGTGTGCGTGTGTGTACGTGCGCGTGTGCGCGTGAGTGTGTACGCGCATTTGTGTGTGTATGCACGCATGTGTGTGTTTGTATGTGCGTGTGTGTGTGCATGTGTATGTGTGTGCACGCGCATGTGTGTGTACGTGTGTGTGTATGTGCAAGTGTGTGTGTACATGCGCGCATGTGTGTGTACATGCGCGCATGTTTGTGTACATGCGCGTGTGTGTACACTCGCGTGTGTGTGTCTGAGCGTGTGTGTGTGTACGTGCGTGTGTTTTTGTGTTCGTGTGTTTTTGTGTTCGTGTGTGTACGTGCGTGTGTTTTTGTGTTCGTGTGTGTACGTGCGTGTGTTTTTGTGTTCATGTGTGTATGTGCGTGCGTTTTTGTGTTCGTGTGTGTACGCACGCATCTGTGTGTGTCTTTGTGCGAATGTTTGTGTGTACATGCGTGTGTTTGTATGTTCGTGTGTGTACGCTCAAGTGCGCTTGTGTGTGTGTGTGTGCGCACATGCACTTGTGTGTGTGTACTCGCACGTGTTTGTTTTTGTGTACGCACATACGCGTGTGCGTGTGTACTGGCACATGTCCTTTTGTGTGTGCACGCGCATATGTGTGTGTATGCGTGTGTGTGTGTACGCGCGCGTATGTGCGTGTGTGTGTACCCGTAGGTGCTTGTGTGTGTATGTATATGCGCGAGCGTGTGTGTGTGTGTGTATGCGCGTGTGTGCCCGTTCGTCTGTGAGTGCGCGCATATGTGCGTGTGTGTATGCGTGTATGTGTGTGTGTACGCTCGTTTGTGTACGAGCATGTGAGTACGCATGAGTTTGTGTGTGTTCGCACGCGTTCGTGTGTGTACACGTGAATGTGTGTGTGCGCGCACGTGTGTGTGTACATGCGCGTGTGTTTGTGTTTACACACGCGCGTGTGTGTTTGTATACACGCGTGTTTATTTGTACGCGTGCGAGTGTGTGTGTATGCATGTGTGCGTGTGAACATGCGCATGCATGTGTTTTCGCGCGTGCGTGTGTGTGTGTATGCATGCGCGTTTGTGTGTTTGTGTGCGCGTGCATTTGGCTGTGCGTACGCGTGCGTGTGTGTGTACTCAAGTGTATGTGCAAGCACGCGTGTTTGTGTGTGTATGCGCTCATGTGGGTGTGTGTACGCACGTGTGTGTAAGCGCGCATGTGTGCATATGTGTGTGTATGCGCGAGTGTGTGTACATGCATTTGTGTGTGTACATGCATTTGTGTGTGTACATGCACGAGTGTGTGTGTGTGCGCAAGCGTGTGTGTGCGTGTGTTTCTATGCATGCGCGTGTGTGTGTATGCCCCCGTCCGTGTGTACACGCATGTTTGTGTGTGTACGTGCGTGTGTGTGTACGCGCGCACGTGTTTTTGTGTGCTCGTGCGTGTGTGTGTGTGTGTACGCACGCGTGTGTATGTGTGTGTATGCGCATGTGTGTGTGTACGTGCGTGCTTGTGTGTGTGTACGAGTGCGAGTGTGTGTGTGTGTATGCGGCGTGTGTGTACGCGCACAAGTGTGTGTGTGTGTACGCGCATACGCGTGTGCATGTGTATGCACACGTGCGCTTGTTTGTGTGTGTGTGTATGCGCCCGTGTGTGTTTGTGTGTACGCATGTACACATATGCATGTGTACGCACACACGTGCTTGTGTGTGTGAACGTGCGACGCGTGTGTATACGCATGCGCCTGTGTGTACCCGCACATGTGCGCATGTATGTTTGTGTGAACGTGTGTTTGTGTGTATGCGCGTGTGTTTGTGTGTATGTGCACGTGTGTTTGTGTGTACGCGCGCGTGTGTTTGTTTGTGTGTAAGCACGCTTGTGTGCGTGTACTTGAGCGTGTTTCTGTTTGTGTGTGTAAGCATGTGCGTGTGTTTGTACATGTGCGTGTGTTCATGTGTGTGTGTACGTGTGTGTACACGTGTGTGTGCGCGCATGTGTGTGTGTACGCGCGCATTCCTGTGTGTATGTGCGCGTGTGTGTACGTGCGTTTGTGTTTGTGTGTATGCACGCAAGTGTGTGTGTACGTGCGTTTGTGTTTGTGTGTATGCACGCGTGTTTGTGTGTGTACGCTCCCATGTGTTTTTGTACGCGCGCTTGTGCTAAAGCGTTAGGGTGTGTACGCGCGCGTGTGTGCATGTCTGTGTTCGCAAGCGTGTGCGTGTGGTTGTGTACTTGTGCGTGTGTGTTTACACGCGCGCGTGTGCGCGTTTGTTTACGTGCGCATGTCTGTGTGTGTATGCGCGCGTGTGCCCGTGTGTGTACGCGTGAGTGTGTGCGTGTGTTTGTGTTTGCGCACATGTGTGTGTGCGCACGTGTTTGTGTGTGCGCACATGTTTATGTGTGTGTGTGCGCGCACGCATGTGTGTGTGCGCGCACGTATGTGCGTGTGTCTGTGCGCGCGCACGAGAGTGCATGCGTGTGTGCGCGCGTGTGTGTTTGTGCATGCACGTGTATATGTACGCGCTCGCGCGTGTGTTTATGCGCGTGTGTGTGTACGCGCATTTTGTTGTGTACACGTGCGTGTGTGTGTACGCAGGCGCGTGTGTATACGCAAGCGCGTGTGTGTGTACTTGCGCATTTGTCTGTTTGTGTGTCTACGCACACATGTGCGTGTGTGTACACGCGCGTGTATATGTGTGTGTAAGCGCGCGCGTGTGTGTGTGTACGCAGGCGCGTGTGTGTGTATGCAGGCGCGTGTGTGTGTGTACGCAGGCGCGTGTGTGTTTACTCGCGCGTTTGTCGGTTTGTGTGTGTACACGCGCGTTTGTGTGTGTATGCGTGCGTATGCATGTGTGTGTACGCACATGTCTGTGTGTAGGCACGCGTTTGCATGTTTGTGTACGAGCGTGTGCGTGTACGTATGTGTGTGTATGCGCGTGTGTGCGTGTGTGTACGCGCGCATGTACGTGTTTGTGTGTGTATGCGTGTGTGCGCGTGTGTTTGTACGCGCGTGTGTGTGTACGCGCATGCATGTGTGTGTGTACGCGCGCATGTGTGTGTTTGTACGCACGAGCGCATGTGTGTGACGAAGGCGCGTGTGTGTACGTGTGCGTTTGTATGTTAGTGTGTGTGTACGTTCGCGTGTGCGTGTGTGTGTACGCATGTGCGTGCGTGTGTGTGAGTACACGCATATGCGCATGTGTGTGTACGCGCGTGTTTGTGTGTGTGTACGTGTGTGTGTGCATGTGTGTGTACACGCGCTTGTGTGTGTACGCGCATATGTGCGTGTATGTCTTTATGCGGATGTGCGTGTATGTAAGTGTACATATGTGTGTGCGCACGTGTGTGTACGCATGTGTGTGCTTATATTTGTGTGTGTATGCGCGAGTGTGTTTACGCGCGAATGTGCATTTGTGCTCGTGTCTGTGTGGGCGCGTGTGCGTGTGTGTGTACGCGCGTGCGAGTGTCTGTGTAGGCGCATATTTTCATGTATGTGTAGGCGCGCGCGAGTTTGTGTACGTGTGCATGTGTTGTGTATGCGCGCGTGTTTGTGTACGTGCACGTGTGAGTGTATGTACACGCAAGGGTGAGTGTATGTCTGTATGCACATGCACGTTTGTGTGTGTACATATGCATGTGCGCGCGTGTGTGTGTGTGTGCACATGTGCGTGTTTGTGTTTACGCGTGCGTGTGCATATGTGTGCGTATGCGTATATGCATGCGTGTGTGTGTGTACATATGCGTGTGTGCGTGTGTGTGTATGCGTTTGTGTGTAAGCATGTGTGCGCACGTGTGTATACGCGTGCATGTGTTTGTGTGTGTGCACGTGTGCGCGTGACTGTGTGTGCGCACGTGTGCGCGTGACTGTGTGCGCGTGCCTGTGTGCTTGTGTGTGTGTGCACGCGCATATGTGTATATGCACTTGTGTGTGTACATGCGTGTGTGTGTACGTGCGTGTGTTTGTGTGTGCACGCCTACGTTTGTATGTACGCGCGCGTGTGTTTGTACGCGTGTTTGTGTGTACGCGTGTTTGTGTGTGCGTGCATATGCTTGTGTGTGTGCGCACGCGTGTGTGTGTGTGCATGCATATGCATGTGTGTACGCGCGTTTGCGTGTGCGTGAGTGTACGTATGTGTGTGTACATGCGCCTGTGCGTGTGTGTGTACGCGCACATGTGCGTGTTTTTGTGTATGTATGCGTGCGTGCATGTGTGTTTATGCACATATGTGCATGTGTGTGTACACGTGCTTGTGTGTGTGTACGCGCGTTTGCGTGTGTATGCGCGTGCGTGTGCGTGTGTGTGTAAGCGCACATGTGTGTGTATGTCTGTAAGCGGATATGCGTGTGTGTGTACGTATGCGTGTGCGCGCGTGTGTGTGTATGTTTGTGTGTGTACGCGCGAGTTTGTGTATGCGCGAATGTGAGTGTGTGTGAGTGTTTGTGTGGGCGTGTGTGTGTGTGTACGCACGTGCGTGTGTGTGTATGTTTGCGCATATTTGCATATGTGTGTGTACGCGTGCGTGTGTTTGTACACTTGCGCGTGTGCGTACGTGTCCGTGTGTGTGTATAAGCGCGTGTGTATGTATGCGCACGTGTGCGTGTATGTCTGTATGCGCGTGTGCGTTTGTGTGTGTACGTATGCATGTTTGTGTGCGTGTGCGTGTGTGTGTCTGTGTGTTTACGCGCAGGTGTGCATATGCGTGTGTGTGTGTGTACGTGCGCGTGTGCATATGTGTGCGTGTGCGTGTGTGCGTGAGTGTGTGTGTACATATGCAGGTGCGTGTGTGTGTACGTGTTTGTGTACGTGTGTGTGTGCACGCATGTGTACGTGTACGTGCGTGTGCGTGTACGCACACGTGTGTGTGTATGTGTGCATGGGTGTGTGTATGCATGCGTGTCTTTGTGTGTACGCACACATGTTTGTGTGTGTGCGCGTGTGTGTGCATGTGTGTGTGCGTGTGATTGTGTGCGCACCCATATGTGCATGTGTGTGTGTACACGCGCATATGTATGTGTGTATACACATTTGTTTGTACATGCGCGTGTGTGTGTGTACACGAGCATGATTGTGTGGACGCGTGTGTATGTTTGTGTACGTGCATGTGTTTGTGTGTCCGTGTGTGTACGCACACATGCACTTGTGTGTGTGTGTACGCGCACATGCGCTTGTGTATGTGTGTGTACGCGCACGTGTGCTTGTGTGTGTGTGTACGCGCATGTGCGCTTCTGTGGTGTGTGTATGTGCACGTGTGCTTGTGTGTGTGTGTACTCGCACGTGTGTGTTTGTGTACGCACGTACATGTGTGCGTGTGTATGGGCACATGTGCTTGTGTGTGTGTGCATGTTTGTGTGTGTGCACGCGCATATGTGTGTGTGCATACGCGCGTGTGTGTGTGCATGCGCGCGTGTGTGTGCATGCGCGCATGTGTGTGCACGCGCATATGTGTGTGTATGCACGTGTGTTTGTGCTCGCGCGTGTGTGTTTACACGCGTGCGTATGTGTGTGAACGCGCGCACTTATGTGTGTACGTGCGCGTGTATATGTGTATGCAGCGTGTGTGTGTACGCGCACTCGTTTGTATGTGTACGGGCGCGCGTGTGTGTGTACGCACGTAGGCGTGTGCATGTATATGCACACGTCCGCTTATGTGTGCGTGTATGCGCGCGTGTGTGTTTGTGTGTACGCACGTACACGTGTGCGTTTGTACTCGCACATGTGCTTTTGTGTGTGTGTACTCGCGGTGCTTGTGTGTGTGTACTCGCTGCGCTTATGTGTGTGTGTGTACACATGCGCATTTGTGTGTACGCGCAAATGTGCGCTTGTTTGTTTTTGTGCACGTGTGTGTTTGTTTGTGCATGTGTGTGTACGCGCGCGTATGTTTGTGTGTGTGTTTGTGTGTAGACATGCATGTGTGCGTGTGTGTACGTGCGCTTGTGCGCGCATGTAGGTACGCGCGTTTGTGTGTGTATGCACGCACGTGTTTTTTTATGTGCTTGGGTGTTTGTGCATGTGTATGTGTGTGCGTGCGCGTGTGTGTGCACGTGCGTGTGTATGCGCATGTGTGTGTACATGCGCGCGTGTGTATGTACATGCTCGTGTGTGTACATGCTCATGTGTGTACACGCTAGTGTGTGTGTGTGTAAGCGTTTGTGTGTGTTCATGCGTGTGTTTTTGTGTTCCTGTGTGTAGCACGCGTCTGTGTGTGTCTTTGTGCGAGTGTGTGTGTGTACGTGCGTGTGTTTGTGTGTCCGTGTGTGTACGCGCATGGCGCTTGTGTGTGTATAGGCACATGTGTTTTTGTGTGTGTGCACGCTCATATGAGTGTATGCGTGTGTGTGTGTGCGCTTGCGTGTGTGCGTGAGTGTGTGTACCTGTGCGTGCGTGTTTGTGTATGTATATGCGCGAGCGTGTGTGTGCGCGTGTGTGCGCGTTCGTCTGTGAGTGCGCGCATATGTGCATGTGTGTACACGTGTATGTGTGTGTGTACTCCCGTTTGTGTACGAGCGTGTGAGTATGCATGAGAGTGTGTGTGTACGCACGCGTTCGTGTGTGTGTACGCGTTCATGTGTGTGTACGCATGCGCGTGTGTGTGTACATGCGCGTGTGTGTGTGTACATGCGCGTATGTGTGTACATGCGCGTGTGTTTGTGTGTACGCACGCGCGTGTGTGTTTGTATACGCGCGTGTTTATTTGTACGCGTGCGAGTGTGTGTATGCATGTGTGCGTGTGAGCATGCTCGTACGTGTGTGTTTGTACGCGTGCATGTGTGTATGCACGCACATTTGTGTGTTTGTATATGCTTGCATTTGGCTCTGTGTATGCGCGCGTGTTTGTGTGTGTATGCGCGCGTTTGGGTGTGTGTACGCACGCATGTGTGCATGGGTGTGTGTATGCGCGTGTGTGTCTATGTGCATTTGTGTGTGTGTATGCACGAGTGTGTGTGTGCGCGTTTGTGTGTGTGCACGCGCGTATGTCTGCATGTGTTTGTACGCGTGTGCATGTGTGTGTATGCGCGCGTGTATGTGTACACGCGTGTTTGTGTGTGTACGCGTGTGTGTGTACGCACATGTGTGTGTGTATGCACATGTGTGTGTGAGTACGCGCACATCTTTTTTTTATGTACGCGTGCATTTGTATGTGCGTGCACACATGTGTGTGTGCGTGCGCGTGCGCGTGTCTGTTTACACGCGCGCATGTGTGTATGTACTCACGTGTGTGCGTGTCTCTGTATGCGCATGTGTGTGTACGTGCGTGCTTGTGTGTGTGTACGTGCACGAGTAGGTGTGTAAGTGCACGAGTGTGTGTCTGTACGCGCACGAGTGTGTGTGTACGCGCTTGAGTGTTTGAGTGTACGGGCGTGTGTGTGTGTGTGTACGCGCGTTCGCATGTGCATGTGTATGCGCACGTGCGCTTTTATGTGTGTGTGTATGCGCGCGTGTGTTTGTATGTACGCACGTACACGTGTGTGTGTGTGTACGCACACATGTGCTTGAGTGTGTGTGTACGCATGCGTATGTGTGTGTACGCATGGGCATGTGTGTGTACGCGCACGTGTGCGCATGTATGTTTGTGTGCATGTGTGTGTGTACGCGCGTGTGTTTGTGTGTATGCGCGTGTCTTTGTGGTACGTGCGCGTGTGTTTGTGTGTATGCACGCGTGTGTGTGTGAATGCAGGCACGTGTGTGTGTATGCACGCACGTGTGTGTGTATGCACGCACGTGTGTGTGTGTATGTGTGTGTGCATGTGTATGTGTGTGCACGCGTGTGTGTGTATGGGCGCGTGTGTGTGTTTATACGCGCATGTGTGTGTATTCGCGCACGTGTGTGTGTTTGTGTGTATGCACTCACGTTTGTGTGTTTACGCACGCGCGCGTATGTGTATGCACGCATCTTTGTGTGTGTGTGTACGCATGTGCGTACACACTTGTTTGTGTGTGAACGCGCGCTTTTGTGTGTTTATGCGCGTGTGTGTGCACGTGTGTATGTACTTGCGTGCGTGTGTGCGTGTGTCTGTATGCGCTCGCGTGTGTGTTCGTTTGTGTGTGCGTGCGTGTGTGCATTTGTGCAAATGTGTGTGTGCGGGTGCATGTGTGTGTGCGTGTGTGTATATGCGCATGTTTGCGTATTTACACGCGCGTGTGTACGCATGTGTGTGTACGCACGTGTGTGTGTATGCGCTTTTGTGTGTACGCACGTGTGTGTGTACGCGTGTGTGTGTGTACTCTAGCGTGTTTCTGTTTGTGTGTGTGTACGCATGTGCGTGTGTTTGTACAGGTACGTGTGTGCATGTGTGTGTGTGTACGTGCGTGTGTGCGCGTATGTGTCATGCATTCGTGTGTGTGTGTATGCGCGCACGTGTGTGTGTGTACTTGCGTGTGTGTGCATGTGTATGTGTTTTCGCGCGTTTGTTTGTGTATGCGCGCGCGTGTGTGTATGCACGCACGTGTGTGTGTTTACATGCGTGTGTGTTTGTGTGTATGCACGTACGTTTGTATGTGTACTCGCGCATGTGTTTTTGTATGCGCGCTTGTGCATGTGCATGTGGGTGTGTAAACGCGCGTGTGCGCATGTCTGTGTACGCAAGCATGTGCGTGTGGTGGTGTACGTGTGCGTGTGTGTGTAGGTGCACGCTTGTGAGCGTTTGTTTACATGCGCATATGTCTGTGTGTGTATGCACGCGTGTGCCCGTGTGTGTACGTGTGAGTGTGTGCGTGTGTGTGTGTTTGCGCACATGTGTGCGTGCACGTGTTTGTGTGTGCACACATATGTCTGTGCGTGTGTATGTGCATGCACGTATGTGCATGCACGTATGTGCGTTTGTCTGTGCGCCCACGGAAGTGCATGTGTGTGTGCGCGCGTGTGTGTGTTTTTGCATGCACTTGTGTGTGTATGCGTTCGGGTGTGTATGCATGCACGCGTGTGTGTACGCAAATTTTGTTGTGTACACGTGCGTGTGTGTGTACGCAGGTGCGTGTGTGTGTACGTGCACGTTTGTCTGTTTGTGTGTGTATGCGCGCATGTGCGTGTGTATGCACGCGTGTGCATGTGTGTGTACGCGCGCGTGTTTGTGTGCACGCAGGCGCGTGTGTGTTTAAGCAGGAGCGTGTGTGTGTACTCGCGCATTTGTCTGTTTGTGTGTGTACACGCGCGTTTGTGTGTGTGTACGCATGTGTGTTCATGTGTGTGTGTACGCACGTGTCTGTGTGTAGGCTGGGAGTGTGCATGTTTGTGTACGCGCGTGTGCATGTACATATGTGTGTGTATGCGCGTGTGTGCCTGTGTGTGTGTTTGTTTGTGTGTGCACGCATGCGTGTGTGTGTACGCGTTCACCTGTGTTTGTACACGTGTTTGTGTGTACGCGCGTGTGTGTGTGCGTGCATATGCATGTGTGTGTACGCACTCGTGTATGTGTGTGTGCGTGCATATGCATGTGTGTGTACGCTCACGTGTGCATGTGCGTGCGTGTGTGTACGTGCGCGTGTGCATGTGTGTGCGTATGCGTGTGTGCATGGGTGTGTGTGTGTACATATGCAGGTCCGTGTGTGTGTACACGTGTGTGCGCGCGCGCGTGTGTGTGTATGTGTGCATGGGTGTGTGTATGCGTGCGTGTGTTTGTGTGTACTAGCATATGTTTGTGTGTGTGCGCGTGTGCGTGTGTGTGTGTGTGTGATTGTGTGCGCATGCCTGTGTGCATATGCGTTTGTACATGCACATATGTATGTGTGCATACACGTTTGTGTATGTACATGCGCGTGTGTGTGTACACGAGCGTGATTGTGTGTACACGTGTGCGTTTGTGCACATGCATGTGTGTGTGTATGCAAGCGTGTGTTTGCGTGTGCGTACACGTGCGTGTATGTGTGTGTACGCGCACGAGTGTGTGTGTACGCGCGTGAGTGTGTGTGTATACGGGCGCATTTGTGTGTGTGTACGCGCGCATGTGTTTTTGTACGCACGCTTGTGCATGTGCATGTGGGTGTGTACGCGTGCGTGTGCGCATGTTTGTGTATGCAAGCGTGTGCGTTTGGTTGTGTACGTGTGCGTGTACGCGTGTGCGTGTGTGTGTACGCGTGTGCGTGTGCGTGTTTGTTTACGTGCGCATATGTCTGTATGTATATGCGCGCCTGTGCCTGTGTGTGTGTATGTGTGAGTGTGTGCGTGTGTTTGTGTGCGCACGTGGTTGTGTGTGCACACATGTGTATGTGTGTGCACGCACATATGTGCGTGTGTCTGTGCATGCGCACGATAGTGCATGTGTGTGTGTTTGTGCGCGCACGTGTGTGTGTACGCACTCGGGTGTGTGTGCATGCGCGTGTGTGTGCGAGCATTTTGTTTTGTACACGTGCATGTGTCTGTACGCGCGCGTGTGTGTGTACGCAGGCGCATGTATGTGTACATGCGCATTTGTCTGTTTGTGTGTGTGTACGTGTATGTTTGCGTGTGTGTGTACACGCGTATGTGTGTACGCGCACGTGTGCTTGTGTGTGTGTACGCGCACGTGTGTTTGTACGCGCACATGTGCATGTGTGTGTACGTGTGCGTGTGCGTGTGTGTATGTACTAGGGCGTATGTCTGTTTGTATGTGTACGCGCGCGTTCGTGTGTGTGGACGAGGGCATGTGCGTGTGTGTGTGTACGCACGTATGTGTGTGTACGCACGTGTGTGTGTATGTACGCACGCGTGTGTGTGTACGCCCGTGTGCGTGTGTGTACGCACGTGTCTGTGTGTATGCGCGCAAGTGCATGTTTGTGTAAGCACGTGTGCGTGTGTGCGTGTGTGTATGCGCGCATGTGCGTATTTGTTTGTGTAAGGGTTTGTACATGTTTATGTATATATGTGTGTGTGTGTGTACGCGTGTGTGTGTACGCAAATGTGTGTATGTGTACTCGCGCGCGTGTGTGTGTACGTGCGCATATGTTTGTTTGTACGCACGCATGCATGTGTGTGCACACACGAGCATGTGTGTAGGCGCGCGTGTGCGTGTGTGTGTGTACGCGCGTGCGTGAGTTTTGTGTGAGTACACGCATATGTGCATGTGTGTCTACACGCGCGCATTTCTGTGTGTGTACGCGTGCGTGTGCATATGTGTGTATGCGCACGTGTGTGTGTACGCGCACGTGTGTGTGTATGTTTGTATGCGGATGTGCGTGTATGTATGTGTACGTATGCGTGTGCGCGCGTGTGTGTAAGCATGTGTGTGCGTATGTGTCTGTGTACGCGCGAGTGTGTATACGTGCGAGTGTGTATATGCGCGAATATGCGTGTGTGTTCGTTTATGTGTGGGCGCGTGTGCATGTGTGTGTGTACGGGCATGCGAGTGTGTGTGAACCCACATATTTTCATGTGTGTGTAGGCGTGCGCGTGTGTGTGTACGTGTGCGTGTGTTGTGTATGCGCGCGTCTCTATATATGCGTATATGTCTGTATGCGCGTGTGCATTTGTGTGTGTACGTATGCATGTGCAAGTATGTGTGTGCGTGTGTGTGTTCACGCACACATGTGCATGTGCGTGTGTAAGTGAACGTGCGCATGTGCATATGTGTGCGTATGCGTGTGTATGCATGTGTGTACGTATGTGTGTGTGCGTGTGTCTGTACGCATGTGTGTGCACGTGTTTGTACGTGCGTGTGCGTGTGTGTACGCGCACATGTGTGTGTACGTGTGCAGGTGTGTGTACGCGTGCGTGTGTTTGTGTGTACGTGCATATGTGTGTGTGCGCATGTGCTTGTGAATGTGTGCGCGCGCCTTTGTGCTTGTGTGTGTGCATGCGCATATGTTTGTGTATTCGCGTGTGTGTGTACATGCGTGTTTGTGTACGCATGTGTGTGTACGTGCGTGTGTTTTTATGTGTGTGTGTGGGTGCATATGCATGTGTGTATGCACGCGTGTATGTGTGTACGCACGCGTGTGTGTGTGTACGCACGCGTGTGTGTGTGTACGCACGCGTGAGTGTGTGTGTACGCACGCGTGTGTGTGTACGCACGCTCGTTTGTGTGTGCGCGCATATGCATTTGTGTGTACGGGTGTGTGCGTGTGCGTGTGTGTATGTATGTGTGTGTACATGCGCATATGCATGTGTGTGTACGAGCGTGTATGTGTGTGTACGCGCATGTACATGTGTGTGTATGCACACATGTGCGTGTTTTTGTGTGTATATGCGTGTGTGGGTGTGTGTGTGCGTGTATGTATGCGTTTGACTATGTGTGTTAACGCGTGTGCGTGCGTGTGTGTATGCGTTTGACCATGTGTGTTAACGCGTGTGCGTGCGTTTGTGTACACGCATATGTGCATGTGTGTGTACGCGCGTGTTTGCATGTCTGTACGCATGCATGTGCGTGTGTGTGTAAGTGCACAAGTGCGTGTATGTCTGTATGCGGATGTGCGTGTGTGTGTACGTATGCATGTGCGCGCGCGTGTGTATGCATGTGTGTGCATGTTTATGTGTGTACGCGCGAGTGTGTGTATGCGCGAATGTGCGTTTGTGTGCGTGTTTGTGTGGGCACGTTTGTGTGTACGCGCGTGCGTATGTGTGTGTGTACGCGCATATTTGCATGTGTGTGTGTATATGCGTGTGTGTATGTGTATACGTTCGTGTGTATGTACGCGCACATGTGTGTATGTCTGTATGCACGTGTGCATTTGTGTGTGTACGTATGCGTGTGTTTATGCATGTGTGCTTGTATGTGTGTTAACGCACATGTGTGCATGTGCATGTGTGTGCGTATGCGTGGGTGTGTGTGTACGTATGCGGGTGCGTGTGTGTGTATGCGTGTGTGCGCGCTCGTGTGTACGTGCACGTGCGTGTGTATGTACGCGCACGTGTGTGTGTACGTGTGCATGGGTGTGTGTACGCGTGCGTGTGTTGTGTGCACGCACACATGTTTGTGTGTGTGCGCGTGTGCGTGTGTTTGTGCGTGTGATTGTGTGCACGCGCCTGTGTGCAGGTGTGTGTACACGCGCATATGTATGTGTGTATGTGCGTTTGTGTATGCGCGTTTGTGTATGCACATGTGCGTGTGTGTGTACACGAGCTTGTGTGTGTACGCGTGTGTGTGTGTACGCGTGTGTGTGTTTGTGTACGTCCATGTGTTTGTGTGTTCGTGTGTACGCACGCATCTGTGTGTGTCTCTGTGCATGTGTGTGTGTACGTGCATATGTTTGTGTGTTCGCGTGTATACACGCACGTGCGCTTGTGTGTGTGTGTACGCGCACATGCGCTTGTGTGTGTGTGTAGGCGCACGTGCGCTTGTGTGTGTACGCGCATGTGCGCTTGTGTGTGTGTATGCGCACGTGCGCTTGTGTGTGTACGTGCATGTGTGTTTAGTGTGTACGCACGTACATGTGTGCGTTTGTACGGGCACATGTGCTTGTGTGTGTGCACATGTGCGTGTGTGCGTGCATATGTTTGTGTATGTGCGTGTGTGTGTGAGCGCGCGTGTGTGTGTGTACGGGCCCGTGTTTGTGTTTACGCATGTCCGTTTGTGTGTGCGTGTATTCGCGCGTGTGTTTGTGTGTACGCACATATACGTGTGCGTGTGTACTCGAACATGTGCTTGTGTGTGTGTACTCACGGCGCTTGTGTGTGTGCGTGTGTGTGTACGCATGCTCATTTGTGTGTACGTGCACGTGTGCGCGTGTGTGTTTTTCTGAGGGTTTGTGTTGGTTTTTGCGTGTGCGTACTCGCGCTTGTGTTTGTGTGTGTGTAGGCACGCGTGTGTGTGTGTGTACTTGCGCGTGTGTATGTTTGTGTGTGTGAACGCACGTGTGCGTGTATGTTTTTACGCGTGCATGTGCATGTGTGTGTACGCGCACGTGTGTGTGTACGCGCACGTGTGTGTGTACGCGCACGTGTGTGTGTACGCGCACGTGTGTGTGTACGCGTGTGCGTGCGTTTTGTGTGAGTACACGCATATGTGCATGTGTGTCTACACGCGCGCGTTTCTGTGTGTGTACGCGTGCGTTTGCATGTGTTTGTACTTGCACGTGTGTGTGTACGTGCACGTGTGTGTACGCGCACGTGTGCGTGTATGTTTGTATGCGGATGTGCGTGTATGTATGTGTACGTATGCGTGTGCGGGCGTGTGTGTAAGCATGTGTGTGCGTATATATGTCTGTGTACGCGCAAGTGTGTATACGTGCAAGTGTGTATACGCGCGAATATGCGTGTGTGTTTGTTTATGTGTGGGCGCGTGTGCATGTGTGTGTACGCGCGTGCGAGTGTGTGTGAACCCACATATTTTCATGTGTGTGTAGGCGTGCGCGCGTGTGTGTACGTGTGCGTGTGTTGTGTATGCGCGCGTCTCTATGTGTGCGTGTATGTCTGTATGCGCGTGTGTGTTTATGTGTGTACGTATGCATATGCAAGTATGTGTGTGCGTGTGTGTGTTCACGCACACATGTGCATGTGCGTGTGTAAGTGAACGTGCGCGTGTGCATATGTGTGCGTATGCGTATGTGTATGCATGTGTGTACGTATGTGTGTGTGCGTGTGTCTGTATGCATGTGTGTGCACGTGTGTGTATGTGCGTGTGCGTGTGTGTACGCGCACATATGTGTGTACGTGTGCAGGTGTGTGTACGCATACGTGTGCAGGTGTGTGTACGCGTACGTGTGCAGGTGTGTGTACGCGTGCGTGTGTTTGTGTGTACGTGCATATGTGTGTGTGCGCATGTGCGTGTGATTGTGTGCGCACGCATATGTTTGTGTATGCGCGTGTGTGTGTACATGCGTGTGTGTGTACGCATGTGTGTGTACGTGCGTGTGTTTATGTGTGTGTGTGGGTGCATATGCATGTGTGTATGCACGCATGTGTGTTTGTGTACGCATGCGTGTGTGTGTGTGTGTACGCACTCGTGTGTGGGTGTGTATGCACGCGCTTGTGTGTGTGCGCACGCGTGAGTGTTTGTGTACGCACGCGCGTGTGTGTGTACGCACGCTTGTTTGTGTGTGTGTACGCACGCTTGTTTGTGTGTGTGTACGCACGCTTGTTTATGTGTGCGCGCATATGCTTTTGTGTGTACGCGTATGTGCGTGTGCGTGATTGTATGTATGTGTGTGTACATGCGCATATGCATGTGTGTGTACGAGCGTGTATGTGTGTGTACGCGCGTGTACATGTGTGTGTATGCGCACATGTGCGTGTTTTTGTGTGTATATGCGTGTGTGCGTGTGTGTGCGTGTACGTATGCATTTGACCATTTTTGTTAACGCTTGTGCGTGTGCGTGTGCGTGTGCGTGTGCGTGTGTGTGTGTACACGCATATGTGCATGTGTGTGTACGCGCATGTTTGCATGTCTGTACGCATGCATGTGCGTGTGTGTGTAAGCGCACCAGTGCGTGTATGTCTGTATGCGTATGTGCGTGTGTGTGTACGTATGCATGTGCGCGCGTGTGTGTATGCGTGTGTGCGCATGTTTATGTGTGTACGCGCGAGTATGTGTATGCGCGAATGTGCGTGTGTGTGCGTGTTTGTGTGGACACGTTTGTGTGTACGCGCGTGCGTATGTGCGTGTGTACGCGCATATTTGCATGTGTGTGTGTATACGCGTGTGTGTAAGTCTATATGCTCGTGTGTATGTACGCGCACATGTGTGTATGTCTGTATGCACGTGTGCGTTTGTGTGTGTACGTATGCGTGTGTTTATGCCTGTGTGCTTGTATGTGTGTTAACGCACATGTGTGCATGTGCATGTGTGTGCGTATGCGTGTGTGCGTGGGTGTGTGTGTACGTATGCGGGTGCGTGTGTGTGTATGCATGTGTACGCGCGCGTGTGTACGTGCACGTGCGTGTGTATGTACGCGCACATGTGTGTATACGTGTGCATGGGTGTGTGTATGCGTGCGTGTGTTTGTGTGCACGCACACATGTTTGTGTGTGTGCGCGTGTGCTTGTGTTTGTGCGTGTGATTGTGTGCGCGCGCCTGTGTGCAGGTGTGTTTACATGCGCATATGTATGTGTGTATGCGCGTTTGTGTATGCACATGCGCGTGTGTGTGTACACGAGCTTGTGTGTGTGTACGAGTGTGTGTGTGTGTACGCGTGTGTGTGTTTGTGTACGTCCATGTGTTTGTGTGTTCGTGTGTGTACGCACGCATCTGTGTGTGTCTCTGTGCGTGTGTGTGTGTACGTGCATATGTTTGTGTGTTCGCGTGTATACACACACGTGCGCTTGTGTGTGTGTGTACGCGCACATGTGCTTGTGTGTGTAGGCGCACGTGCGCTTGTGTGTGTACGAGCATGTGCGCTTGTGTGTGTGTATGCGCACGTGCGCTTGTGTGTGTGTACGCGCATGTGTGTGTTTGTGTGTACGCACGTACATGTGTGCGTGTGTACGGGCACATATGCTTGTGTGTTTGCACGCGCGCGTGTGTGCGTGCATATGTGTGTGTATGCGCGTGTGTGTGTGAGCGCGTGTGTGTGTGTGTACGGGCCCGTGTTTGTGTTTACGCATGTCCGTTTGTGTGTGCGTGTATTCGCGCGTGTGTGTTTTTGTGTACGCACATACACGTGTGCGTGTGTACTCGGACATGTGCTTGTGTGTGTGTACTCGCGGCGCTTGTGTGTGTACGTGTGTGTGTACGCATGCTCATTTGTGTGTACGTGCACGTGTGCGCGTGTGTTTTTCTGCGTGTGTGTGTTTATTTGTGCGTGTGTGTACGCGCGCTTGTGTTTGTGTGTGTGTAGGCACGCGTGTGTGTGTGTGTACTTGTGCGTGTGTATGTTTGTGTGTGTGTACGCACGTGCGTGTGCGTGTGTGTGTACGCGTGTGTGTGTACGCGCGTGTGTGTGTAGACATGCATGTGTGCGTGTGTGTACGTGCGCGTGTGCGCGCGAGTATGTACGCGCGTTTGTGTGTGTAGACATGCTTGTGTGCGTGTGTGTACGTGCGCGTGTGCGTGTGTGTACGTGCGCGTGTGCGTGTGTGTACGTGCGCGTGTGAGTGTGTGTACGTGCGCGTGTGTGTGTGTGTGTACGTGCGAGTGTGCGCGTGAGTGTGTACGCGCGTTTGTGTGTGTATGCACGCCTGTGTGTGTTTGTATGTGCGTTTGTGTGTGCATGTGTATGTGTGTCCACGCGCATGTGTGTGTACGTGTGTGTGTATGTGCAAGTGTGTGTGTACATGCGCGCATGTGTGTGTACATGCGCGCATGTTTGTGTACATGCGCGTGTGTGTACACTCGCGTGTGTGTGTCTGAGCGTGTGTGTGTGTACATGCGTGTGTTTTTGTGTTCGTGTGTTTTTGTGTTCGTGTGTGTACGTGCGTGTGTTTTTGTGTTCGTGTGTGTACGTGCGTGTGTTTTTGTGTTCATGTGTGTATGTGCGTGCGTTTTTGTGTTTGTGTGTGTACGCACGCGTCTGTGTGTGTCTTTGTGCGAATGTTTGTGTGTACATGCGTGTGTTTGTGTGTTCGTGTGTGTATGCTCAAGTGCGCTTGTGTGTGTGTGTGTGCGCACATGCACTTGTGTGTGTGTACACGCACGTGTTTGTTTTTGTGTACGCACATACGCGTGTGCGTGTGTACGGGCACATGTCATTTTGTGTGTGCACGCGCATATGTGTGTGTATGCGTGTGTGTGTGTACGCGCGCCTATGTGCGTGTGTGTATATCCGTAGGTGCTTGTGTGTGTATGTATATGCGCGAGCGTGTGTGTGTGTGTATGCGCGTGTGTGCACGTTTGTCTGTGAGTGCGCGCATATGTGCGTGTGTGTATGCGCGTATGTGTGTGTACGCTCGTTTGTGTACGAGCATGTGAGTACGCATGAGTTTGTGTGTGTTCGCACGCGTTTGTGTGTGTACACATGAATGTGTGTGTGCGCGCACGTGTGTGTGTACATGCGCGTGTGTTTGTGTTTACACACGCGCGTGTGTGTTTGTATACACGCGTGTTTATTTGTACGCGTGCGAGTGTGTGTGTATGCATGTGTGCGTGTGAACATGCGCATGCATGTGTTTTCACGCGTGCGTGTGTGTGTGTATGCATGCGCATTTGTGTGTTTGTGTGCGCGTGCATTTGGCTGTGCGTACGTGTGCGTGTGTGTGTACTCAAGTGTATGTGCAAGCACGCGTGTTTGTGTGTGTATGCGCTCATGTGAGTGTGTGTACGCACGTGTGTGTAAGCGCGCATGTGTGCATATGTGTGTGTATGCGCGAGTGTGTGTACATGCATTTGTGTGTGTACATGCACGAGTGTGTGTGTGTGTGCGCAAGCGTGTGTGTGCATGTGTTTCTATGCATGCGCGTGTGTGTGTATGCGCCCGTCCATGTGTACACGCGTGTTTGTGTGTGTACGTGCGTGTGTGTGTACGCGCGCACGTGTTTTTGTGTGCGCGTGCGTGTGTGTGTGTGTGTGTACGCACGCGTGTGTATGTGTGTGTATGCGCATGTGTGTGTGTACGTGCGTGCTTGTGTGTGTGTACGCGTGCGAGTGTGTGTGTGTATGCGGCGTGTGTGTACGCGCACAAGTGTGTGTGTATGGGTGTGTGTGTGTGTGTACGCGCGTACGCGTGTGCATGTGTATGCACACGTGCGCTTGTTTGTGTGTGGGTGTATGCGCCCGTGTGTGTTTGTGTGTACGCATGTACACATATGCATGTGTACGCACACACATGCTTGTGTGTGTGAACGTGCGATGCGTGTGTATACGCATGAGCCTGTGTGTACCCGCACATGTGCGCATGTATGTTTGTGTGAACGTGTGTTTGTGTGTATGCGCGTGTGTTTGTGTGTATGTGCACGTGTGTTTGTGTGTACGCGCGCGTGTGTTTGTTTGTGTGTAAGCACGCTTGTGTGCGTGTACTTGAGTGTGTTTCTGTTTGTGTGTGTGTACGCATGTGCGTGTGTTTGTACATGTGCGTGTGTTCATGTGTGTGTGTACGTGTGTATGTACACGTGTGTGTGCGCGCATGTGTGTGTGTACGCGCGCATTCGTGTGTGTATGTGCGCGTGTGTGTATGCACGCACGTGTGTGTGTACGTGCGTTTGTGTTTGTGTGTATGCACGCAAGTGTGTGTGTACGTGCGTTTGTGTTTGTGTGTATGCACGCGTGTTTGTGTGTGTACGCTCCCATGTGTTTTTGTACGCGCGCTTGTGCTAAAGCGTTAGGGTGTGTACGCGCGCGTGTGTGCATGTCTGTGTTCGCAAGCGTGTGCGTGTGGTTGTGTACTTGTGCGTGTGTGTTTACGCGCGCGCGTGTGCGCGTTTGTTTACGTGCGCATGTCTGTGTGTGTATGCGCGCGTGTGCCCGTGTGTGTACACGTGAGTGTGTGCGTGTGTGTGTGTTTGCGCACATATGTGTGTGTCCGCACGTGTTTGTGTGTGCGCACATGTTTATGTGTGTGTGTGCGCGCACGCATGTGTGTGTGCGCGCACGCATGTGTGTGTGCGCGCACGTATGTGCGTGTGTCTGTGCACGCGCACGAGAGTGCATGCGTGTGTGCGCGCGTGTGTGCGCGCGTGTGTTTGTGCATGCACGTGTATATGTACGCGCTCGCGCGTGTGTTTATGCGCGCGTGTGTGTACGCGCATTTTGTTGTGTACACGTGCGTGTGTGTGTACGCAGGCGCGTGTGTATACGCAAGCGCGTGTGTGTGTACTTGCGCATTTGTCTGTTTGTGTGTCTACGCGCACATGTGCGTGAGTGTACACGCGCGTGTATATGTGTGTGTAAGCGCGCGCGTGTGTGTGTGTACGCAGGCGCGTGTGTGTGTATGCAGGCGCGTGTGTGTGTGTACGCAGGCGCGTGTGTGTGTGTACGCAGGCGCGTGTGTGTGTACTCGCGCGTTTGTCGGTTTGTGTGTGTACACGCGCGTTTGTGTGTGTATGCGTGCGTATGCATGTGTGTGTACGCACGTGTCTGTGTGTAGGCACGCGTTTGCATGTTTGTGTACGAGCGTGTGCGTGTACGTATGTGTGTGTATGCGCTTGTGTGCGTGTGTGTACGCGCGCATGTACATGTTTGTGTGTGTATGCATGTGTGCATGTTTATGTATGTATGCGTGTGTGTGTGTATGCGTGTGTGCGCGTGTGTTTGTACGCGCGTGTGTGTGTACGCGCATGCATGTGTGTGTGTACGCGCGCATGTGTGTGTTTGTACGCACGAGCGCATGTGTGTGACGAAGGCGCGTGTGTGTGTACGTGTGCGTTTGTATGTTAGTGTGTGTGTACGTTCGCGTGTGCGTGTGTGTGAGTACACGCATATGTGCATGTGTGTGTACGCGCGTGTTTGTGTGTTTGTACGTGTGTGTGTGCATGTGTGTGTACACGCGCTTGTGTGTGTACGCGCATATGTGCGTATATGTCTTTATGCGGATGTGCGTGTATGTAAGTGTACATTTGTGTGTGCGCACGTGTGTGTACGCATGTGTGTGCTTATATTTGTGTGTGTATGCGCGAGTGTGTTTACGCGCGAATGTGCATTTGTGCTCGTGTCTGTGTGGGCGCGTGTGCGTGTGTGTGTACGCGCGTGCGAGTGTCTGTGTAGGCGCATATTTTCATGTATGTGTAGGCGCGCGCGAGTTTGTGTACGTGTGCATGTGTTGTGTATGCGCGCGTGTTTGTGTACGTGCACGTGTGAGTGTATGTACACGCAAGGGTGAGTGTATGTCTGTATGCACATGCACATTTGTGTGTGTACATATGCATGTGCGCGCGTGTGTGTGTGTGTGTGCACATGTGCGTGTTTGTGTTTACGCATGCGTGTGCATGTGTGCGTATGCGTATATGCATGCGTGTGTGTGTGTACATATGCGTGTGTGCGTGTGTGTGTATGCGTTTGTGTGTACGCATGTGTGCGCACGTGTGTATACGCGTGCATGTGTTTGTGTGTGCGCACACACGTGTGTGTGCACGTGTGCGCGTGACTGTGTGCGCGTGCCTGTGTGCTTGTGTGTGCGTGCACGCGCATATGTGTATATGCACTTGTGTGTGTACATGCGTGTGTGTGTATGTGCGTGTGTTTGTGTGTGCACGCCTACGTTTGTATGTACGCGCGCGTGTGTTTGTACGCGTGTTTGTGTGTACGCGTGTTTGTGTGTGCGTGCATATGCTTGTGTGTGTGCGCACGCGTGTGTGTGTGTGCACGCATATGCATGTGTGTACGCGCGTTTGCGTGTGCGTGTGTGTACGTATGTGTGTGTACATGCGCCTGTGCGTGTGTGTGTACGCGCACATGTGCGTGTTTTTGTGTATGTATGCGTGCGTGCATGTGTGTTTACGCACATATGTGCATGTGTGTGTACACGTGCTTGTGTGTGTGTACGCGCGTTTGCGTGTGTATACGCGTGCGTGTGCGTGTGTGTGTAAGCGCACGTGTGCGTGTATGTCTGTAAGCGGATATGCGTGTGTGTGTGTACGTATGCGTGTGCACGCGCGTGTGTGTATGTTTGTGTGTGTACGCGCGAGTTTGTGTATGCGCGAATGTGAATATTGTGTGAGTGTTTGTGTGGGCGTGTGTGTGTGTGTACGCACGTGCGTGTGTGTGTATGTTTGCGCATATTTGCATATGTGTGTGTACGCGTGCGTGTGTTTGTACACTTGCGCGTGTGCGTACGTGTCCGTGTGTGTGTATAAGCGCGTGTGTATGTATGCGCACGTGTGCGTGTATGTCTGTATGCGCGTGTGCGTTTGTGTGTGTACGTATGCATGTTTGTGTGCGTGTGCGTGTGTGTGTCTGTGTGTTTACGCGCAGGTGTGCATATGCGTGTGTGTGTGTGTACGTGCGCGTGTGCATATGTGTGCGTGTGCGTGTGTGCGTGAGTGTGTGTGTACATATGCAGGTGCGTGTGTGTGTACGTGTTTGTGTACGTGTGTGTGCGCACGCATGTGTACGTGTACGTGCGTGTGCGTGTACGCACACGTGTGTGTGTATGTGTGCATGGGTGTGTGTATGCATGCGTGTCTTTGTGTGTATGCAGACATGTTTGTGTGTGTGCGCGTGTGTGTGCATGTGTGTGTGCGTGTTATTGTGTGCGCACCCATATGTGCATGTGTGTGTGTACACGCGCATATGTATGTGTGTATACACATTTGTTTGTACATGCGCGTGTGTGTGTGTACACGAGCATGATTGTGTGGACGCGTGTGTATGTTTGTGTACGTGCATGTGTTTGTGTGTCCGTGTGTGTACGCACACATGCACTTGTGTGTGTGTGTACGCGCACATGCGCTTGTGTATGTGTGTGTACGCGCACATGCGCTTGTGTGTGTGTGTACGCGCACGTGTGCTTGTGTGTGTGTACGCACATGTGCGCTTCTGTGGTGTGTGTATGTGCACGTGTGCTTGTGTGTGTGTGTACGCGCACGTGTGTGTTTGTGTACGCATGTACATGTGTGCGTGTGTACGGGCACATGTGCTTGTGTGTGTGTGCATGTGTGTGTGTGTACACGCGCATTTGTGTGTGTGTGCATACGCGCGTGCTTGCGCGCATGTGTGTGCAAGCGCATGTGTGTGTATGCACGTGTGTTTGTGCTCGCGCGTGTGTGTTTACATGCGTGCGTATGTGTGTGAACGCGCGCACTTATGTGTGTACGTGCGCGTGTATATGTGTATGCAGCGTGTGTGTGTACGCGCACTCGTTTGTATGTGTACGGGCGCGCGTGTGTGTGTACGCGCACTCGTTTGTATGTGTACGGGCGCGCGTGTGTGTGTACGCACGTAGGCGTGTGCATGTATATGCACACGTCCGCTTGTGTGTGCGTGTATGCGCGCGTGTGTGTTTGTGTGTACGCACGTACACGTGTGCGTTTGTACTCGCACATGTGCTTTTGTGTGTGTGTACTCGCGGTGCTTGTGTGTGTGTACTCGCGGCGCTTATGTGTGTGTGTGTACGCATGCGCATTTGTGTGTACGCGCAAATGTGCGCTTGTTTGTTTTTGTGCACGTGTGTGTTTGTTTGTGCGTGTGTGTGTGTACGCGCGCGTATGTTTGTGTGTGTGTTTGTGTGTAGACATGCATGTGTGCGTGTTTGTTCGTGCGCTTGTGCGCGCATGTAGGTACGCGCGTTTGTGTGTGTATGCACGCACGTGTTGTTTTATGTGCTTGGGTGTTTGTGCATGTGTATGTGTGTGCGTGCGCGTGTGTGTGCACGTGCGTGTGTATGCGCATGTGTGTGTACATGCGCGCGTGTGTGTGTACATGCTCGTGTGTGTACATGCTCATGTGTGTACACGCTAGTGTGTGTGTGTGTAAGCGTTTGTGTGAGTTCATGCGTGTGTTTTTGTGTTCCTGTGTGTAGCACGCGTCTGTGTGTGTCTTTGTGCGAGTGTGTGTGTGTACGTGCGTGTGTTTGTGTGTCCGTGTGTGTACGCGCACGTGCGCTTGTGTGTGTATAGGCACATGTGTTTTTGTGTGTGTGCACGCTCATATGAGTGTATGCGCGTGTGTGTGTGCGCGTGCGTGTGTGCGTGAGTGTGTGTACCTGTGCGTGCGTGTTTGTGTATGTATGTGCGCGAGCGTGTGTGTGCGCGTGTGTGCGCGTTCGTCTGTGAGTGCGCGCATATGTGCATGTGTGTACACGTGTATGTGTGTGTGTACTCCCGTTTGTGTACGAGCGTGTGAGTATGCATGAGAGTGTGTGTGTACGCATGCGTTCGTGTGTGTGTACGCGTTCATGTGTGTGTACGCGTGCACGTGTGTGTGTGTACATGCGCGTGTGTGTGTACATGCGCGTGTGTGTGTACATGCGCGTGTGTGTGTACAGGCGCGTGTGTTTGTGTGTACGCACGCGCGTGTGTGTTTGTATACGCGCGTGTTTATTTGTACGCGTGCGAGTGTGTGTATGCATGTGTGCGTGTGAGCATGCTCGTACGTGTGTGTTTGTACGCGTGCATGTGTGTATGCACGCACATTTGTGTGTTTGTATATGCTTGCATTTGGCTCTGTGTATGCGCGCGTGTTTGTGTGTGTATGCGCGCGTTTGGGTGTGTGTACGCACGCATGTGTGCATGGGTGTGTGTATGCGCGTGTTTGTCTATGTGCATTTGTGTGTGTGTATGCACGAGTGTGTGTGTGCGCATTTGTGTGTGTGCGCGCGCGTATGTCTGCATGTGTTTGTACGCGTGTGCATGTGTGTGTATGCGCGCGTGTATGTTTACACGCGTGTTTGTGTGTGTACGCGTGTGTGTGTACGCACATGTGTGTGTGAGTACGCGCACATCTTTTTTTTATGTACGCGTGCATTTGTATGTGCGTGCACACGTGTGTGTGCGTGCGCGTGTCTGTTTACACGCGCGCATGTTTGTATGTACTCACGTGTGTGCGTGTCTCTGGATGCGCATGTGTGTGTACGTGCGTGCTTGTGTGTGTGTACGTGCACGAGTAGGTGTGTAAGTGCACGAGTGTGTGTCTGTACGCGCACGAGTGTGTGTGTACGCGCTTGAGTGTTTGAGTGTACGGGCGTGTGTGTGTGTGTACGCGCGTTCGCATGTGCATGTGTATGCGCACGTGCGCTTTTATGTGTGTGTGTATGCGCGCGTGTGTTTGTATGTACGCACGTACACGTGTGTGTGTGTACGCACACATGTGCTTGAGTGTGTGTGTACGCATGCGTATGTGTGTGTACGCATGGGCATGTGTGTGTACGCGCACGTGTGCGCATGTATGTTTGTGTGCACGTGTGTGTGTACGCGCGTGTGTTTGTGTGTATGCGCGTGTCTTTGTGGTACGTGCGCGTGTGTTTGTGTGTATGCACGCGTGTGTGTGTGAATGCACGCACGTGTGTGTGTATGCACGCACGTGTGTGTGTATGCACGCACGTGTGTGTGTGTATGTGTGTGTGCATGTGTATGTGTGTGCACGCGTGTGTGTGTATGGGCGCGTGTGTGTGTTTATACGTGCATGTGTGTGTATTCGCGCACGTGTGTGTGTTTGTGTGTATGCACTCACGTTTGTGTGTTTACGCACGCGCGCGTATGTGTATGCACGCATGTTTGTGTGTGTGTGTACGCATGTGCGTACACACTTGTTTGTGTGTGAACGCGCGCTTTTGTGTGTTTATGCGCGTGTGTGCACGTGTGTATGTACTTGCGTGCTTGCGTGCGTGTGTGCGTGTGTCTGTATGCGCTCGCGTGTGTGTTCGTTTGTGTGTGCGTGCGTGTGTGCATTTGTGCAAATGTGTGTGTGCGGGTGCATGTGTGTGTGCGTGTGTGTGTATGCGCGTGTTTGCGTATTTACACGCGCGCGTGTGTGTGTACGCATGTGTGTGTACGCACGTGTGTGTGTATGCGCTTTTGTGTGTACGCACGTGTGTGTGTACGCGTGTGTGTGTGTACTCGAGCGTGTTTCTGTTTGTGTGTGTGTACGCATGTGCGTGTGTTTGTACACGTACGTGTGTGCATGTGTGTGTGTACGTGCGTGTGTGCGCGTATGTGTCATGCTTTCGTGTGTGTGTGTATGCGCGCACGTGTGTGTGTGTACTTGCGTGTGTGTGTGCATGTGTATGTGTACTCGCGCGTTTGTTTGTGTATGCGCGCGCGTGTGTGTATGCACGCACGTGTGTGTGTTTACGTGCGTGTGTGTTTGTGTGTATGCACGTACGTTTGTGTGTGTACGCGCGCATGTGTTTTTGTATGCGCGCTTGTGCATGTGCATGTGGGTGTGTAAACGCGCGTGTGCGCATGTCTGTGTACGCAAGCATGTGCGTGTGGTGGTGTACGTGTGCGTGTGTGTGTAGGTGCGCGCTTGTGAGCGTTTGTTTACATGCGCATATGTCTGTGTGTGTATGCGCGCGTGTGCCTGTATGTGTACGTGTGAGTGTGTGCGTGTGTGTGTGTTTGCGCACATGTGTGCGTGCACGTGTTTGTGTGTGCACACATGTGTCTGTGCGTGTGTATGTGCATGCACATATGTGCGTTTGTCTGTGCGCACACGGAAGTGCATGTGTGTGTGCGTGCGTGTGTGTGTTTGTACATGCACTTGTGTGTATGCGTTCGGGTGTGTATGCATGCACGCGTGTGTGTACGCAAATTTTGTTGTGTACACGTGCGTGTGTGTGTACGCAGGTGCGTGTGTGTGTACGTGCGCGTTTGTCTGTTTGTGTGTGTATGCGCGCATGTGCGTGTGTATGCACGCGTGTGCATGTGTGTGTACGCGCGCGTGTTTGTGTGTACGCAGGCGTGTGTGTGTGTGTACGCAGGCGCGTGTGTGTTTAAGCAGGAGCGTGTGTGTGTACTCGCGCATTTGTCTGTTTGTGTGTGTACACGCGTGTTTGTGTGTGTGTACGCATGTGTGTTCATGTGTGTGTGTACGCACGTGTCTGTGTGTAGGCTGGGCGTGTGCATGTTTGTGTACGCGCGTGTGCATGTACATATGTGTGTGTATGCGCGTGTGTGCCTGTGTGTGTGTTTGTTTGTTTGTGTTTGCACGCATGCGTGTGTGTGTACGCGTTCACCTGTGTTTGTACACGTGTTTGTGTGTACGCGCGTGTGTGTGTGCGTGCATATGCATGTGTGTGTACGCACTCGTGTATGTGTGTGTGCGTGCATATGCATGTGTGTGTACGCTCACGTGTGCATGTGCGTGCGTGTGTGTACGTGCGCGTGTGCATGTGTGTGCGTATGCGTGTGTGTATGGGTGTGTGTGTGTACATATGCAGGTCCGTGTGTGTGTACACGTGTGTGCGCACGCGCGTGTGTGTGTATGTGTGCATGGGTGTGTGTATGCGTGCGTGTGTTTGTGTGTACTAGCATATGTTTGTGTGTGTGCGCGTGTGCGTGTGTGTGTGTGTGATTGTGTGCGCATGCCTGTGTGCATATGTGTTCGTACATGCACATATGTATGTGTGCATACACGTTTGTGTATGTACATGCGCGTGTGTGTGTACACGAGCGTGATTTTGTGTACGCGTGTGTGTTTGTGCACGTGCATGTGTGTGTGTACGCAAGCAAGTGTGTGTGTACGAGCGTGTGTTTGCGTGTGCGTACACGTGCGTGTATGTGTGTGTACGCGCGCGAGTGTGTGTGTACGCGCGTGAGTGTGTGTGTATACGGGCGCATTTGTGTGTGTGTACGCGCGCATGTGTTTTTGTACGCACGCTTGTGCATGTGCATGTGGGTGTGTACGCGTGCGTGTGCGCATGTTTGTGTATGCAAGCGTGTGCGTTTGGTTGTGTACGTGTGCGTGTGTGTGTACGTGTGTGCGTGTGCGTGTTTGTTTACGTGCGCATATGTCTGTATGTATATGCGCGCCTGTGCCTGTGTGTGTGTATGTGTGAGTGTGTGCGTGTGTTTGTGTGCGCACGTGGTTGTGTGTGCACACATGTGTATGTGTGTGCACGCACATATGTGCGTGTGTCTGTGCATGCGCACGATAGTGCATGTGTGTGTGTTTGTGCGCGCACGTGTGTGTGTACGCACTCGGGTGTGTGTGCATGCGCGTGTGTGTGTGTGCGAGCATTTTGTTTTGTACACGTGCATGTGTCTGTACGCGCGCGTGTGTGTGTACGCAGGCGCATGTGTGTGTGTACATGCGCATTTGTCTGTTTGTGTGTGTGTACGTGTATGTTTGCGTGTGTGTGTACACGCGTATGTGTGTACGCGCACGTGTGCTTGTGTGTGTGTACGCGCACGTGTGTTTGTACGCGCACATGTGCATGTGTGTGTACGCGTGCGTGTGCGTGTGTGTGTGTACTAGGGCGTATGTCTGTTTGTGTGTGTACGTGCGCGTTCGTGTGTGTGGACGAGGGCATGTGCGTGTGTGTGTGTACGCACGTATGTGTGTGTACGCATGTGTGTGTGTATGTACGCACGCGTGTGTGTGTACGCCCGTGTGCGTGTGTGTACGCACGTGTCTGTGTGTATGTGCGCAAGTGCATGTTTGTGTAAGCGCGTGTGCGTGTGTGCGTGTGTGTATGCGCGCATGTGCGTATTTGTTTGTGTAAGGGTTTGTACATGTTTATGTATATATGTGTGTGTGTACGCGTGTGTGTGTACGCGAATGTGTGTATGTGTACTCGCGCGCGTGTGTGTGTACGTGCGCATATGTTTGTTTGTACGCACGCAGGCATGTGTGTGCACACACGAGCATGTGTGTAGGCGCGCGTGTGCGTGTGTGTGTGTACGCGCGTGCGTGAGTTTTGTGTGAGTACACGCATATGTGCATGTGTGTCTACACGCGCGCATTTCTGTGTGTGTACGCGTGCGTGTGCATATGTGTGTATGCGCACGTGTGTGTGTACGCGCACGTGTGCGTGTACGCGCACGTGTGCGTGTATGTTTGTATGCGGATGTGCGTGTATGTATGTGTACGTATGCGTGTGCGCGCGTGTGTGTAAGCATGTGTGTGCGTATGTGTCTGTGTATGCGCGAGTGTATATACGCGCGAATATGCGTGTGTGTTGTTTTATGTGTGGGCGCGTGTGCATGTGTGTGTGTACGGGCATGCGAGTGTGTGTGAACCCACATATTTTCATGTGTGTGTAGGCGTGCGCGTGTGTGTGTAAGTGTGCGTGTGTTTTGTATGCGCGCGTCTCTATGTATGCGTATATGTCTGTATGCGCGTGTGCGTTTGTGTGTGTACGTATGCATGTGCAAGTATGTGTGTGCGTGTGTGTGTTCACGCACACATGTGCATGTGCGTGTGTAAGTGAACGTGCGCATGTGCATATGTGTGCGTATGCGTGTGTATGCATGTGTGTACGTATGTGTGTGTGCGTGTGTCTGTACGCATGTGTGTGCACGTGTTTGTACGTGCGTGTGCATGTGTGTATGCGCACATGTGTGTGTACGTGTGCAGGTGTGTGTACGCGTGCGTGTGTTTGTGTGTACGTGCATATGTGTGTGTGCGCATGTGCTTGTGATTGTGTGCGCGCGCCTTTGTGCTTGTGTGTGTGCATGCGCATATGTTTGTGTATTCGCGTGTGTGTGTACATGCGTGTTTGTGTACGCATGTGTGTGTACGTGCGTGTGTTTATGTGTGTGGGCGAATATGCATGTGTGTATACACGCGTGTGTGTGTGTACGCACGCGTGTGTGTGTGTGTGTGTACGCACGCATGTGTGTGTGTGTACGCACGCGTGAGTGTGTGTGTACGCACGCTCGTTTGTGTGTGCGCGCATATGCATTTGTGTGTACGCGTGTGTGCGTGTGCGTGTGTGTATGTATGTGTGTGTACATGCGCATATGCATGTGTGTGTACGAGCGTGTATGTGTGTGTACGCGCATGTACATGTGTGTGTATGCACACATGTGCATGTTTTTGTGTGTATATGCGTGTGTGGGTGTGTGTGTGCATGTACGTATGCGTTTGACCATGTGTGTTAACGCGTGTGCGTGCGTGTGTGTATGCGTTTGACCATGTGTGTTAACGCGTGTGCGTGCGTTTGTGTACACGCATATGTGCATGTGTGTGTACGCGCGTGTTTGCATGTCTGTACGCATGCATGTGCGTGTGTGTGTAAGTGCACAAGTGCGTGTATGTCTGTATGCGTATGTGCGTGTGTGTGTACGTATGCATGTGCGCGCGCGTGTGTATGCATGTGTGCGCATGTTTATGTGTGTACGCGCGAGTGTGTGTATGCGCGAATGTGCGTGTGTGTGCGTGTTTGTGTGGGCACGTTTGTGTGTACGCGCGTGCGTATGTGTGTGTGTACGCGCATATTTGCATGTGTGTGTGTATACGCTTGTGTGTATGTGTATACGTTCGTGTGTATGTACGGGCACATGTGTGTATGTTTGTATGCACGTGTGCATTTGTGTGTGTACGTATGCGTGTGTTTATGCATGTGTGCTTGTATGTGTGTTAACGCACATGTGTGCATGTGCATGTGTGTGCGTATGCGTGGGTGTGTGTGTACATATGCGGGTGCGTGTGTGTGTATGCGTGTGTGCGCGCTCGTGTGTACGTGCACGTGCGTGTGTATGTACGCGCACGTGTGTGTGTACGTGTGCATGGGTGTGTGTACGCGTGCGTGTGTTGTGTGCACGCACACATGTTTGTGTGTGTGCGCGTGTGCGTGTGTTTGTGCGTGTGATTGTGTGCACGCGCCTGTGTGCAGGTGTGTGTACACGCGCATATGTATGTGTGTATGCGCGTTTGTGTATGCGCGTTTGTGTATGCACATGTGCGTGTGTGTGTACACGAGCTTGTGTGTGTACGCGTGTGTGTGTGTACGCGTGTGTGTTTGTGTACGTCCATGTGTTTGTGTGTTCGTGTGTGTACGCACGCATCTGTGTGTGTCTCTGTGAATGTGTGTGTGTACGTGCATATGTTTGTGTGTTCGCGTGTATACACGCACGTGCGCTTGTGTGTGTGTGTACACGCACATGAGCTTGTGTGTGTGTGTAGGCGCACGTGCGCTTGTGTGTGTACGCGCATGTGCGCTTGTGTGTGTGTATGCGCACGTGCGCTTGTGTGTACGCGCATGTGTGTGTTTGTGTGTATGCACGTACATGTGTGCGTTTGTACGGGCACATGTGCTTGTGTGTGTGCACATGCGCGTGTGTGCGTGCATATGTTTGTGTATGTGCGTGTGTGTGTGAGCGCGTGTGTGTGTGTGTACGGGCCCGTGTTTGTGTTTACGCATGTCCGTTTGTGTGTGCGTGTATTTGCGCGTGTGTTTGTGTGTACGCACATATACGTGTGCGTGTGTACTCGAACATGTGCTTGTGTGTGTGTACTCACGGCGCTTGTGTGTGTGCGTGTGTGTACGCATGCTCATTTGTGTGTACGTGCACGTGTGCGCATGTGTGTTTCTCTGCGGGTTTGTGTTGGTTTTTGCGTGTGTGTACGCGCGCTTGTGTTTGTGTGTGTGTAGGCACGCGTGTGTGTGTGTACTTGCGCGTGTGTATGTTTGTGTGTGTGAACGCACGTGCGCGTTTCTGTGTGTGTACGCGTGCATGTGCATGTGTGTGTACGCGCACGTGTGCGTGTATGTTTGTATGCGGATGTGCGTGTATGTATGTGTACGTGTGCGTGTGCGCGCGTGTGTGTAAGCATGTGTGTGCGTATGTGTGTCTGTGTACGCGCGAGTTTGTATACGTGCGAGTGTGTATACGCGCGAATATGCGTGTGTGTTCGTTTATGTGTGGGCGCGTGTGCATGTGTGTGTGTATGCGCGTGCGAGTGTGTGTGAACCCACATATTTTCATGTGTGTTTAGGCATGCGCGTGTGTGTGTACCTGTGCGTGTGTTGTGTATGCGCGCGTCTCTATGTGTGCGTGTATGTCTGTATGCGCGTGTGCATTTGTGTGTGTACGTATGCATGTGCAAGTATTTGTGTGCGTGTGTGCGTGTGTGCGTGTGTGCGTGTGTGCGTGTGTGTGTTCACGCACACATGTGTATGTGCATGTGTAAGTGAACGTGTGCGTGTGCATATGTGTGCGTATGCGTATGTGTATGCATGTGTGTACGTATGTGTGTGTGCGTGTGTCTGTACGCATGTGTGTGCACGTGTGTGTACGTGCGTGTGTATGTGTATGCGCACATGTGTGAGTACGTGTGCAGGTGTGTGTACATGTGCGTGTGTTTGTGTGTACGCGCATATGTGTGTGTGCGCATGTGCTTGTGATTGTGTGCGCGCGCCTTTGTGCTTGTGTGTGTGCACGCGCATATGTTTGTGTATTCGCGTGTGTGTGTACATGCGTGTGTGTGTACGCATGTGTGTGTACGTGCGTGTGTTTATGTATGTGTGTGGGCGCATATGCATGTGTGTATGCACGCGTGTGTGTGTGTACGCACGCGTGTGTGTGTGTGTATGCATGCGTGTGTGTGTACGCACGCGTGAGTGTGTGTGTACGTACGCGTGTGTGTGTGTACGCACGCTTGTTTGTGTGTGTGCGCATATGCATTTGTGTGTACGCGTGTGTGCGTGTGCGTGTGTGTATGTATATGTGTGTACATGCGCATATGCATGTGTGTGTACGAGCGTGTATGTGTGTGTACGCGCGTGTACATGTGTGTGTATGCGCACATGTGCGTGTTTTTGTGTGTATATGCGTGTGTGCGTGTGTATGTGCGTGTACGTATGCGTTTGACCATGTGTGTTAACGTGTGTGCGTGTGTGTGTGTGTACACGCATATGTGCATGTGTGTGTACGCGCGTGTTTGCATGTCAGTACGCATGCATGTGCGTGTGTGTGTAAGCGCACAAGTGCGTGTATGTCTGTATGCGTATGTGCGTGTGTGTGTACGTATGCATGTGCGCGCGTGTGTATGCGTGTGTGCGCATGTTTATGTGTGTACGCGCGAGTTTGTGTATGCGCGAATGTGCGTCTGTGTGCTTGTTTGTGTGGGCACGTTTGTTTGTACGCGCGTGCGTATGTGCGTGTGTACGCGCATATTTGCATTTGTGTGTGTATACGCGTGTGTGTATGTGTATACGCTCGTGTGTATGTACGCGCACATGTGTGTATGTCTGTATGTACGTGTGCATTTGTGTGTGTACGTATGCGTGTGTTTATGCATGTGTGTTTGTATGTGTGTTAACGCACATGTGTGCATGTGCATGTGTGTGCGTATGCGTGTGTGCGTGGGTGTGTGTGTACGTATGCGGGTGCGTGTGTG
Source organism: Palaemon carinicauda (assembly GCF_036898095.1). Lineage (NCBI taxonomy): Eukaryota > Metazoa > Arthropoda > Malacostraca > Decapoda > Palaemonidae > Palaemon > Palaemon carinicauda. The sequence continues at coordinate 6,266,773 of NC_090767.1, forward strand.
TGTATGCGTGTGTGCGCGCGCGTGTGTACGTGCACGTGCCTGTGTATGTACGCGCACGTGTGTGTGTAAGTGTGCATGGGTGTGTGTACGCGTGCGTGTTTTCGTGTGCACGTACACATGTTTGTGTGTGTGCGCGTGTGTGTGTGTTTGTGCGTGTGATTGTGTGCACGCGCCTGTGTGCAGGTGTGTGTACACGCACATATGTATGTGTGTATGCGTGTTTGTGTATGCACATACGCGTGTGTGTGTACACGAGCTTGTGTGTGTGTACGCGTGTGTGTGTGTACGCGTGTGTGTTTGTGTACGTCAATGTGTTTGTGTGTTCGTGTGTGTACGCACGCATCTGTGTGTGTCTCTGTGCGTGTGTGTGTGTGTACGTGCATATGTTTGTGTGTTCGCGTGTATACACGCACGTGCGCTTGTGTGTGTGTACACGCACATGCGCTTGTGTGTGTAGGTGCACGTGCGCTTGTGTGTGTACGCTTGTGTGTGTGTGTACACGCACATGCGCTTGTGTGTGTGTAGGTGCACGTGCGCTTGTGTGTGTACGCGCATGTGCGCTTGTGTGTGTGTATGCGCACGTGCGCTTGTGTGTGTACGCGCATGTGTGTGTTTGTGTGTACGCACGTACATGTGTGCGTGTATACGGGCACATGTGCTTGTGTGTGTGCACGCGCGCGTGTGTGCGTGCATATGTGTGTGTATGCGCGTGTGTGTGAGCGCGTGTGTGTGTGTGTACAGGCCCATGTTTGTGTTTACGCATGTCCGTTTGTGTGTGCGTGTATTCGCGCGTGTGTGTTAGTGTGTACGTACATACACGTGTGCATGTGTACTCGAACATGTGCTTTTGTGTGTGTACTCACGGCGCTTGTGTGTGTGCGTGTGTGTGTACGCTTGCTCATTTGTGTGTACGTGCACGTGTGCGCGTGTGTGCTTTTCTGCTTGTGTGTGTTTGTTTTTGCGTGTGTGTACACGCGCTTGTGTTTGTGTGTGTGTAGGCACGCGCGTGTGTGTGTGTGTACCTACGCGTGTGTATGTTTGTGTGTGTGTACGCACGTGCGTGTGCGTGTGTGTGTACGCGTGTGTGTGTACGCGTGTGTGTATGCGTGTGTGTGTACGCATGTGTGTGTGTAGACATGCATGTGTGCGTGTGTGTACGTGCGCATGTGCGCGCGAGTGTGTACGCGCGTTTATGTGTGTAGACATGCATGTGTGCGTGTGTGTACGTGCGCGTATACGTGCGCATGTGCGCGCGAGTGTGTACGCGCGTTTGTGTGTGTATGCACGCACGTGTGTGTTTGTATGTGCGTGTGTGTGTGCATGTGTATGTGTGTGCACGCGCATGTGTGTGTACATGTGTGTGCATGTGCAAGTGTGTGTGTATATGCGCGCATGTGTGTGTACATGCGCGTGTGTGTACACTCGCGTGTGTGTGTGAGCGTGTGTGTGAGCACGTGCGTGTGTTTTTGAGTTCGTGAGTGTACGTGCGTGTGTTTTTGTGTTCGTATGTGTACGTGCGTGTGTTTTTGTGTTCGTGTGTGTACGTGCGTGTGTTTTTGTGTTCCTGTGTGTACGTGCGTGTGTTTTTGTGTTCGTGTGTGTACGCACGCGACTGTGTGTGTCGTTGTGTAAATGTGTGTGTTTACATGCGTGTGTTTGTGTGTTCATGTGTGTACGCTCAAGTGCGCTTGTGTGTGTGTGTGTGTGTGAGCACATGCACTTGTTTTTGTGTGTGTATGCGCACGTGCGCTTGTGTGTGTGTACTCGCACGTGTTTTTTTTTGTGTACGCACATACGCGTGTGCGTGTGTACGGGCACATGTCCTTTTTTGTGTGCACGCGCATATGTGTGTGTATGCGTGTGTGTGTATACGCGCGCGTGTGAGCGTGTGTGTGTACCCATACGTGCTTATGTGTGTATGTATATGCGCGAGCGTGTGTGTGTGTGTATGCGCGTGTGTGCGCGTTCGTCTGTGAGTGCGCGCATATATGCGTGTGTGTATGCGTGAATGTGTGTGTGTACGCGCGTTTGTGTACGAGCATGTGAGTACGCATGAGTATGTGTATGTTTGCACGTGTTTGTGTGTGTACACATGAATGTGTGTGTGCGCGCGCGTGTGTGTGTGTACATGCGCGTGTGTTTGTGTTTACACACGCGCGTGTGTGTTTGTATACACGCGTGTTTATTTGTACGCGTGCGAGTGTGTGCGTATGCATGTGTGCGTGTGAACATGCGCATGCATATGTGTTTTCACGCGTGTGTGTGTGTGTGTATGCATGTGCGTTTGTGTGTTTGTGTGCGCGTGCATTTGGCTGTGCGTACGCGTGCGTGTGTGTGTACGCAAGTGTATGTGTACACGCGCGTGTTTGTGTGTGTATGCGCTCATGTGGGTGTGTGTACGCACGTGTGTATAAGCGCTCATGTGTGCATGTGTGTGTGTATGCGTGAGTGTGTGTACATGCATTTGTCTTTGTACATGCACGAGTGTGTGTGTGTGTGCGCAAGCGTGTGTGTGCGTGTGTTTCTATGCATGCGCGTGTGTGTGTATGCGCCCATCCGTGTGTACACGCGTGTTTGTGTGTGTACGTGCGTGTGTGTGTGTACGCGCGCATGTGTTTTTGTGTACGCGTGAGTGTGTGTACGCACGCGTGTGTATGTGTGTGTATGCGCATGTGTGTGTGTACGTGCATGCTTGTGTGTGTGTACGCGTGCGAGTGTGTGTATATGCGGCGTGTGTGTACTCGCACAAGTGTGTGTGTGTGTGTACGCGCGTACGTGTGTGCATGTGTATGCACACGTGCGCTTGTGTGTGTGTGTATGCGCCCGTGTGTGTTTGTGTGTACGCATGTACACATATGCGTGTGTACGCACACATGTGCTTGTGTGTGTGTGTACGTGTGGCGTGTGTGTATACGCATGCGCGTGTGTGTACCCGCACATGTGCACATGTATGTTTGTGTGAGCGAGTGTTTGTGTGTATGCGAGTGTGTTTGTGTGTATGTGCACGTGTGTTTGTGTGTACGCGCGCGTGTGTTTGTTTGTGTGTAAGCACGCTTGTGTGCGTGTACTTGAGCGTGTTTCTGTTTGTGTGTGTGTACGCATGTGCGTGTGTTTGTACATGTGCGTGTGTTCATGTGTGTTTGTACGTGTGTGTGTACACGTGTGTGTGCGCGCTTGTGTGTGTGTACGCGCGCGTTCGTGTGTGTATGTGCGCGTGTGTGTATGCACGCACTTGTGTGTGTACGTGCGTTTGTGTTTGTGTGTATGCACGCGTGTTTGTGTGTGTAAGTGCCCATGTGTTTTTGTACGCTCGCTTGTGCATAAGCGTTTGGGTGTGTACGCGCGCGTGTGTGCATGTCTGTGTACGCAAGCGCGTGCGTATGGTTGTGTACTTGTGCGTGTGCGCGTTTGTTTACGTGCGCATTTGTCTGTGTGTGTATGCACGCGTGTGCCCGTGTGTGTACGTGTGAGTGTGCGTGTGTGTATGTGTGTTTGCGCACATGTGTGTGTGTGCGCACGTGTTTGTGTGTGCGCACATGTTTATGTGTGTGTGTGCGCGCACGTATGTGCGTGTGTCTGTGCGCGCACGAGAGTGCATGTGTGTGTGCGCGCGTGTGTGTTTGTGCATGTACGTGTATGTGTACGCGCTCGCGCGTATGTGTATGCGCGTGTGTGTGTACGCGCATTTTGTTGTGTACATGTGCGTGTGTGTGTACGCAGGCGCGTGTGTATACGCAAGCGCGTGTGTGTGTACTTCCGCATTTGTCTGTTTGTGTGTCTACGCGCGCATATGCGTGTGTGTACATGCGCGTGTATATGTGTGTGTAAGCGCGCGCGTATGTGTGTGTACGCAGGTGCGTGTGTGTGTAAGCAGGCGCGTGTGTGTGTGTACGCAGGCGCGTGTGTGTGTACTCGCGCGTTTGTTGGTTTGTGTGTGTACACGCGCGTTTGTGTGTGTATGCGTGCGTATGCATGTGTGTGTACGCACGTGTCTGTGTGTAGGGACGCGTTTGCATGTTTGTGTACGAGCGTGTGCGTGTACGCATGTGTGTGTATGCGCGTGTGTGCGTGTGTGTATGCGCGCATGTACGTGTTTGTGTGTGTATGCGTGTGTGCATGTTTATGTATGTATGCGTGTGTGCACGTGTGTTTGTACGCGCGTGTGTGTGTACGCGCGTGTGTGTGTGTACGCGCATGCGTGTGTGTGTACGCGCGCATGTGTGTGTTTGTACGCACGAGCGCATGTGTGTGACGAAGGCGCGTGTATTTTTTACGTGTGCGTTTGTATGTTAGTGTGTTTGTACGTTCACGTGTGCATGTGTGTGTACGCGCGTGCGTGCGTGTGTGTGAGTACACGCATATGTGCATGTGTGTGTACGCGCGTGTTTGTGTGTGTGTACGTGTGTGTGTGTGCATGTGTGTGTACACGTGCTTGTGTGTGTACGCGCATATGTGCGTGTATGTCTTCATGCGGATGTGCGTGTATGTAAGTGTACATATGTCTGTGCGCACGTGTGTGTACGCATGTGTTTGCGTATGTGTGTGTATGCGCGATTGTGTTTACGCGCGAATGTGCATTTGTGCTCGTGTCTGTGTGGGCGCGTGTGCATGTGTGTGTACGCGCGTGCGAGTGTGTGTGTAGGCGCATATTTTCATGTATGTGTAGGCGCGCGCGTGTTTGTGTAAGTGTGCATGTGTTGTGTATGCGCGCGAGTTTGTGTACGTGCATGTGTGCGTGTATGTACACGCAAGGGTGCGTGTATGTCTGTATGTGCATGCACGTTTGTGTGTGTACATATGCATGTGCGCGCGTGTGTGTGTGTGCACATGTGCGTGTTTGTGTTTACGCGTGCGTGTGCATATGTGTGCGTATGCGTATGTGCATGCGTGTGTGTGTACATATGCGTGTGTGTGTGTACGCGTTTGTGTGTACGCTTGTGTGCGCACGTGTGTATACGCGTGCATGTGTTTGTGTGTACGCGCACACGTGTGTGTGCATGTGTGCGCGTGCCTGTGTGCTTGTGTGTGTGTGCACGCGCATATGTGTATATGCACTTGTGTGTGTACATGCGTGCGTTTGTACGTGCGTGTGTTTGTGTGTGCACGCCTACGTTTGTATGTACGCGCGCGTGTGTTTGTACTCGTGTTTGTGTGTACGCGTGTTTGTGTGTGTGTGCATATGCATGTGTGTGTGTGCGCGCATATGCATGTGTGTATGCGCGTTTGCGTGTGCGTATGTGTACGTATGTGTGTGTACATGCGCATGTGCGTGTGTGTGTACGCGCACATGTGCATGTTTTTGTGTATATATGCGTGTGTGCATGTGTGTTTACGCATATATGTGCATGTGTGTGTACACGTGTTTGCCTGTGTGTACGCGCATTTGCGTGTGTGTATGCGTGCGTGTGCGTGTGTGTGTAAGCGCACGTGTGCGTGTATGTCTGTAAGCGGATATGCGTGTGTGTGTACGTATGTGTGTGCGCGTGTGTGTGTACGTGTGTGTGTGCGCGTGTGTGTGTATGTTTGTGTGTGTACACGCGAGTTTGTGTATGCGCGAATGTGAGTGTGTTAGTGTTTGTGTGGGCGTGTGTGTGTGTGTGTACGCACGTGCGTGTGTGTGTATGTTTTGCGCATATTTGCATATGTGTGTGTACGCATGCGTGTGTTTGTACACGCGCGCGTGTGTGTACGTGTCCGTGTGTGTGTATAAGCTCGTGTGTATGTATGCGCACGTGTACGTGTATGTCTGTATGCGCGTGTGCGTTTGTGTGTGTACGTATGCATTTGTGTGTGCGTGTGCGTGTGTGTGTGTGTTTACGCGCAGGTGTGCATGTGCGTGTGTGTGTGTGTACGTGCGCATGTGCATATGTGTGCGTGTGCGTGTGCGTGTGCGTGTGCGTGTGCGTGTGTGTGTGTGTGTGTGTGTACATATGCGGGTGCGTGTGTGTGTACGTGTGTGTGTATGTGTGTGTGCGCACGTGTGTGTACGTGCACGTGCGTGTGCGTGTGCGTGTACGCACACGTGTGTGTGTATGTGTGCATGGGTGTGTGTACGTGCACGTGCGTGTGCGTGTGCGTGTACGCACACGTGTGTGTGTATGTGTGCATGGGTGTGTGTATGCATGCGTGTCTTTGTGTGTACGCACACATGTTTGTGTGTGCGCGTGTGTGTGCATGTGTGTGTGCGTGTGATTGTGTGCGCACCCATATGTGCATGTGTGTGTGTACACGCACATATGTATGTGTGTATACACATTTGTTTGTACATGCGCGTGTGTGTGTGTACACGAGCATGATTGTGTGGACGTGTGTGTATGTTTGTGTACGTGCATGTGTTTGTGTGTCCGCGTGTGTACGCACACGTGCACTTGTGTGTGTGTGTACGCGCACGTGCGCTTGTGTATGTGTGTGTACGCGCACGTGCGCTTGTGTGTGTGTGTGTACGCGCATGTGCGCTTCTGTTTGTGTATGTGCACGTGTGCTTGTGTGTGTGTACGCGCACGTGTGTGTTTGTGTACGCACGTACATGTGTGCGTGTGTACGGGCACATGTGCTTGTGTGTGTGTGCATGCGTGTGTGTGTGCACGCGCATATGTGTGTGTGTGCATGCGCGCGTGTGTGTGCATGCGCGCGTGTGTGTGCATGCGCGCGTGTGTGTGCATGCGCGCGTGTGTGTGCATGCGCGCGTGTGTGTGCATGCGCATATGTGTGTGTATGCACGTGTGTGTGTTCTTGCGCGTGTGTGTTTACACGTGTGCATATGTGTGTGAACGCGCGCACTTATGTGTGTACGTGCGCGTGTATATGTGTATGCAGCGTGTGTGTGTACGCGCACTCGTTTGTATGTGTACATGCGCGCGTGTGTGTGTACGCACGTACGCTTGTGCATGTATATGCACACTTCCGCTTGTGTGTGCCTGTATGCGCGCATGTGTGTTTGTGTGTACGCACATACACGTGTGCGTTTGTACTCGCACATGTACTTGTGTGTGTGTGTACTCGCGGTGCTTGTGTGTGTGTACTCGCGTCGCTTGTGTATGTGTGTGTACGCATGCGCATTTGTGTGTACGCGCATTTGTGTGTACGCGCAAATGTGCGCTTGTTTGTTTTTGTGCACGTGTGTTTGTTTATGCGTGCGTGTGTACGCGCGCGTATGTTTGTGTGTGTGTTTGTGTGTAGACATGCATGTGTGCGTGTGTGTGTACGTGCGCGTGTGCGCGCATGTAGGTGCGCGCGTTTGTGTGTGTATGCACGCACGTGTGTTTTTTTATGTGCTTGGGTGTTTGTGCATGTGTATGTGTGTGCGTGCGTGTGTGTGTGCACGTGCGTGTGTATGCGCATGTGTGAGTACATGCGCGCGTGTGTGTGTACATGCTCGTGTGTGTACATGCTCATGTGTGTACACGCAAGTGTGTGTGTGTGTAAGCGTTTGTGTGTGTTCATGCGTGTGTTTTTGTGTTCCTGTGTGTAGCACGCGTCTGTGTGTGTCTTTGTGCGAGTGTGTGTGTGTACGTGCGTGTGTTTGTGTGTCCGTGTGTGTACGCGCACGTGCGCTTGTGTGTGTATAGGCACATGTGCATATGTGTGTATGCGTGTGTGTGTGTGCGCGTGCGTGTGTGCATGTGTGTGTGTATCCGTGCGTGCGTGTGTGTGTATGTATGTGCGCGAGCGTGTGTGTGTGTGTGTATGCGCGTGTGTGCGCGTTCGTCTGTGAGTGCACGCATATGTGCATGTGTGTACACGTGTATGTGTGTGTGTACTCCCGTTTGTGTACGAGCGTGTGAGTATGCATGAGAGTGTGTGTGTACGCGTGCATGTGTGTGTACGCGTGCGCGTGTGTGTGTACATGCGCGTGTGTTTGTGTGTACGCACGCGCGTGTGTGTTTGTATACGCGCGTGTTTATTTGTATGCGTGCGAGTGTGTGTATGCATGTGTGCGTGTGAGCATGCTCGTACGTGTGTTTTTGTACGCGTGCATGTGTGTATGCACGCACGTTTGTGTGTTTGTATATGCGTGCATTTTGCTCTGTGTATGCGTGCGTGTTTGTGTGTGTATGCGCGCGTTTGGGTGTGTATACGCACGCATGTGTGCATGTGTGTGTATGCGCGTTTGTGTTTATGTGCATTTGTGTGTGTGTGTATGCACGAGCGTGTGTGTGCGCATTTGTGTGTGTGCGCGCGCGTATGTGTGCATGTGTTTGTACGCGTGTGCATGTGTGTGTATGCGCGCGTGTATGTGTACACGCGTGTTTGTGTGTGTACGCGTGTGTGTGTGTACGCACATGTGTGTGTGTACGCACATGTGTGTGTGTACGCACATGTGTGTGTGTACGCACATGTGTGTGTGTGTGTACGCGTGCATTTGTATGTGCGTGCACACGTGTGTGTGTGCGTGCGCGTGTGTGTTTACACGCGCGCATGTGTGTGTGTACTCACCTGTGTGCGTGTCTGTGTATGCGCATGTGTGTGTACGTGCGTGCTTGTGTGTGTGTACGCGCACGAGTAGGTGTGTAAGCGCACGAGTGTGTGTCTGTACGCGCACGAGTGTGTGTGTGTACGCGCACGAGTGTTTGAGTGTACGGGCGTGTGTGTGTGTGTACGCGCGTTCGCATGTGCATGTGTATGCGCACGTGCGCTTTTATATGTGTGTGTATGCGCGCGTGTGTTTGTATGTACGCATGTACACGTGTGTGTGTGTACTGTTAGTAATGGCGGTCATTACGCCACCTTTTTCAAATAACAAAAGACCCCGCCAGCAAGCATGAGTCGAAATGCCACGAGTTTTGGGACCCTACCCAGAGTCTCACCCCCCTCCAACCATCCTATACCAGTCTACTCCCCCTGAGATCTCAATTTCAGCTATCTTCTACGAGTCACGTGACAGCATCGAGGTCCCAGGAGAAGAAGGGAAGCGAGCTGTGAAGGATGTGGGAACACGTGATCAAGCCTGACCAATAGGACAGCGGTTAGGCCAATCCCCCCTACCCCCCCCCCAATTGGGGGTCAAGTGGGGTTGATCTACCCAGGGAAAACTGGAGACCTTCTAATCTCAACCTCCATGAGGATAACATCTCCTCTTCTTTCTTCGTGACTCAGCCTCCTTGAGGGAACCACCAGCGCTCTTTACCCTCAAGACATCAAGGGAGGCAGGACCTCTGTTTACATATTCTTCCATAAGGGAAGGAACCAGAGTCTTTTTTACTAAGGTAAGGTGTCTGATTTGAGATTCTCAATATCCTTACCCAACCTCCCATCCCTTCCTTATCACATCCCATTTTTCCCTTATCCTCTAAAGAAATCCTACCCACTGAACCTTGTATCCTATCCCCTATACCCAGACCACGTGTGCCGTTTAGTCCTAGTTTTAATTAATTCACCCTGTGACAGTGTTGATTCCCATGTGTAACGTTTTAATCCCTAAGCTTGGCATTTTCATTTAACTTGCTTAAAGATTTTAACCACACGACTTCATCGTGTTCCAAGCCGGTAGAAGTAAGTGTGCTGATAATAATTCAATTTCTTTCCCCCTTCCAGGGAACGTGATTGCTGTGCTGGAGCTTCCTCCACGGTCCCCCCCAAAACTCCATCAGAAGCTCCTCGTGGCATTAATTACAATATAAATAATTAGCTGTTGTGCTCCCCTTTTCTTTTATTAACTTTTATTTAAATGTTATTGTAAATACATATATTTGTCAGTATTCATCGTATTATTGCTGACTGGCGACCTACCATTATTATTTGTTTTGTTATGGCCCTTGAGTCCCTTAAGCAAGGCCGGACTCGAACCAGTGGCCCGTAATATATTGGCGACCTTGCCAGGATTCGCTAAGACAGTAATTTCTAATTAATTTTATCAAAGTTAAGTTCCCCCCTTTTTTTCTGTCTTTAGCGACTTGACGAACCTCAATTTCATTTTAAGTAAATTATTTAATCACTGGAGTTGGAACCGTGGAAGAAAACAGCAAAAGCATTCTATTCTCATTGTTAAAGTTTTGTGTTTATTAGTGCATGTGTTCACACCGCGAACCCCTTTGTTTTGAAACCCACGTGGAAGAAGTTAGTCATATTGGTTAGCAGGATAGCCAGCCGCGTGAAAAGAATTTGTTCTGTTTTTTTTCTGAGTGTTTATTATCAAAGTGGTTAAAATTTTCATTTATTATATATATTTTGCATTTAGTGAATGTGTTATTTTGTGTTTAAAAAAAAAAGTGAAGTGAAACTTACGAAATTTTAGGACAAAACCGTGGCAGGCTGAGCACGTGTTCATTTCAAAACATGGCCAACCTGATATAACTCAGCCCATCGCCGTGTTTCCGAACGAAGCCAAGGTTTAATATTGTCTGTTATTATTACCTTTGTCAATTGTTTATCAATTCTATGCAGACCCGAGATTTTAGTCGAATTTCGTTGTATTCACGCACATCAATCATTTAATCTTGTGCATGGAATATTTTATCATTTATCTTTAGTGCTAGGATACCGGCTAGTCTCATATCGGAACTTTTGGCTTACGATTCACGTAAACGTTTTACGGCAGTGAGGCATAATTCTGTAGAGTAACGGTAAGACCACGTGGCGTTCCTTATTTCGATTTTTTTTTCTTTTGATAGTAAGGGTTCTTAATTTCATTTTATTACTTTCGTGGGATATTCTCATGTACATTATTGATAGAGATAATTTTTTTCATTCATATATATTGTGCAGTGAGTGTTTAATTTCGTGTTAAAACTAAGTCAATTGAAATTTACGAAATTTTAGGAAGAAACCGTGGTAGACTAAAACACGTGTTAATTTCCTGTGTTGGTAACCGTAAGCACACGTGGCATTCTTTATTTCAATTTTTCTTTTTCACAGTAAGGGTTTGTAATTTCATTTTATAACTTTCGTGGGATATTATTTTTATGTACATTTTTGAAGGGGATAATTTTCGTAAGATTGTGTAATATTGTTAACCTAAAGGTAAAGGATTTATGATATCACATTCAACTTAATTTTTTCAGTCAGGGTATAGGATCATTTAGATAAAATATTTGGAGGTGTAATTTTTTAAACTCATTTTGTTTTTATTGAAGGAAAAGTATGTAAAGGGGTTGATGTTCTTAACGAAGCATTAAGCAATCTTCGTGACATTGTTTGTTTATTTAATTTGTTATACTTTAAGTATAAATACAAACTTTGCTTTAAGTCACAGGGTTGCAAGTGGTGGTGTTGCAACAACGCACCCGCACATTTTTACAAATAAAATTTTTTTCCTTAACCCTGGATAGGTACGGTGGGTCGTTTGCGACCCCGAGCGTCAAAAAAAAACAGGTTTTTCTCACGTGACTCACCCCTGTGACTGAATTTGTGGGTGATCGACCTGCAGGAGGTGTCTCCCCTACACGCTCTAGTAGTGTCCAGATGTGCATTGCTGTAGCTGTACTCCTTCCCCGATTTCTGAGACGCGTCGGGGTCGTTCGCGTCCGAGTTTATCCTTCTGAGGTAGTTTGCATAATTATCAAAGTTATTACGTATTATGAAATTGTCGTAGAATAGTGCAACTTGTATAGGTTATCAGTTGTGGAAAGTCTTGGTGGATTGTTTGGCTACCATGTGCATGTTTTTTTTTTTTAGTTAAAATGTCGTTCATCACCACGAGGACCATTTTACCGCGAGTGCCCCTTTTCATTTTTTTTCATTTTTTTGCCAAGTCATTTTTCCGTAAGATATTGCCAAATAGTGTCGTAAAACTTTTGCTTGTTTAGTGTTGGAAAGTGTGTCTAGATGATCTGGCTACCCATGCATGACTTTGTTTTTGTCAAATACGACGTAGTTATTGGTATATTGGGTATTTAACTGCGGTTACCAATTTCTGTTTTTTTTTCAATATTTGTAAAAATTACTACGTAGTAAGGAATTGCCGTATATTATTCATTTTTTTTTTCATGTTTATGTGTTAGAAAGTGTGCCTTGATGGTTGGGCTAACACGTGCATGTCTTTTTTTTTATCTGAGATGTCGTATATTAGAATGTCGGGCATTTTACCGCGAGTGTCCCTTTTTAATTTTTTTAAATTTTTTTGCCAAGTCATTTTTCCGTAAGATATTGCGAAATAGTGTCGTAAAACTTTTGCTTTTTTAGTGTTGGAAAGTGTGTCTAGATGATCTGGCTACCCATGCGTGATTTTGTTTTTGTCAGATACGACGTAGTTATTGGTATATTGGGTATTTAACTGCGGTTGCCAATTTCTGTTTTTTTTTCAATATTTGTAAAAATTTACTACGTAGTAAGGAATTGCCGTATATTATTGATTTTTTTTTCATGTTTATGTGTTAGAAAGTGTGCCTTGATGGTTGGGCTAACACGTGCATGTCTTTTTTTTTTATCTGAGATGCCGTATATTAGAATGTTGGGCATTTTTCCGCGAGTGCCCCTTTTTACTTGTTTTGCATTTTTTTGCTTAGTCATGTTACCGTAAGGAATTGGCAAGTAGTGTCGCAAAACTTATATTTTTATAGTGTTGGAAAGTGTTTCTAGATGATCTGGCTACCCATGCCTATTTTTTTTTAGCCAGATATGGCGTATATATAAGTATGTGTTCGATTTTCCTGTGATTGCCATTTTTTCGTTTTTTCCCATTTCTTTCAAAATTACTACGTACTAAGGAACTATCACAGAGTAATATTTCATTTATATGTTTATTTGTCGGAAAATATGCCTTGATGGTTTGCCTAGCACGTGGCTGAAATTTTTTTTTTCTGAAATGCCGTATATTAGAATGGCCATTTTTCCACGAGTGCCTCTTTTTATTTGTTTTGCATTTTTTTGCTTAGTCATGTTACTGTAAGGAATTGGCAAGTAGTGTCGCAAAACTTATATTTTTATAGTGTTGGAAAGTGTTTCTAGATGATCTGGCTACCCATGCCTATCTTTTTTTTAGCCAGATATGGCGTATATATAGGTATGTGTTCGATTTTCCGGTGATTGCCATTTTTTCGTTTTTTCCCAATTCTTTCAAAATTACTACGTACTAAGGAACTATCACAGAGTAATGATTCCTCTAGATGTTTATTTGTCGGAAAATTTTGTTTACTTTTTTTTTGATTGAATATCAAATTTTTTTTAGCTAAAATATTGTTTTACATTTTTTTTTTCGATTTTATTTCCCTTCAAAAAATATTTTTTGGGTCAGAATTTTAATTTTATAGTCGTAAAATAATCGACAATTATCCAGCAACCCACCATACAATTTTTATGCATATCCAATAATAATTAGATTAGTAAATAACACCTTGAAATTGACATACCCTTCCTACATTTCAAGTGGCAGATTAGGGAGTCTGAGTCAGTGTGGTTGGCGGCCATTTTGTGGACATATCCGAAGCGTAAGCTGCCCTATCTATATATATTCTTGTTCCCTATAGAATTTGTGATATTTTGGTATATTTTTACCTGCATAAATATCATATTATATATTAAATATATGTATTTTTTTACGAAATTTCCAAGTACTCAAAAAATTACCTTTAGATATGGCCCCTGATATAAATGTAATTTACAAAATAATGAAGATTTTTTTACATATTTCTATTTTAGGATAACATATGTTTATTCCCTAAAAAAATTAGCCACTTCCTATTTCATTTGGGTACCCAAAAAAATTCATGAAATTTGGACAATTTTTTTTGGCCAAAAAAAGTTACCCTTTTTTTCTCATTTCAGATCTTCACCTCCATGGGTCTGACTTCATCCAAAATACATCAAGATGTGTCCTAAACATTCAAGAATCAATTCCTAAAAGGATTTGTGTATATATGTATAAACTTTTTTTTTATGAATTTTTATGTCAGGTCTTTTTTTTTTCTAATTAATTTTTTAAAATATTTATAATAAATAGTTTTTCTGCAGATGAGTAGTATTTATCTTTACAGTTGTTTTAAGCATTCATTGAAGTTTTTTTTGGCAAAAGAAAAAAGGAGGTTACTGCAAAAACTGATTTTTCAAGAATTTTTTTTGGCGTCGGGGTCGTTCGCGTCCGAGTATACCCTTAAAGGGGTGTCCGAGGACCGTACCTATCCAGGGTTAAGACTAGCATAGGAGCGTCACACATTGTGGAGATTCCATTTTTTTCCTTAAGACTAGCATAGGAGGGTCACACATCGTGGAGATTCCATTTTTTTTCCTTAAGACTAGCATAGGAGGGTCACACATCGTGGAGATTCCATTTTTTTCCTTAAGACTAGCATGGGAGGGTCACACATCGTGGAGATTCCATTTTTTCCTTAAGACTAGCATAGAAGGGTCACACATCGTGGAGATTCCATTTTTTCCTTAAGACTAGCACAGGAGGGTCACACATCGTGGAGATTCCATTTTTTTCCTTAAGACTAGCATAGGAGGGTCACACATCGTGGAGATTCCATTTTTTTCCTTAAGACTAGCACAGGAGGGTCACACATCGTGGAGATTCCATTTTTTTCCTTAAGACTAGCATAGGAGGGTCACACATCGTGGAGATTCCATTTTTTCCTTAAGACTAGCACAGGAGGGTCACACATCGTGGAGATTCCATTTTTTTTCCTTAAGACTAGCATAGGAGGGTCACACATCGTGGAGATTCCATTTTTTTCCTTAAGACTAGCATAGGAGGGTCACACATCGTGGAGATTCCATTTTTTCCTTAAGACTAGCACAGGAGGGTCACACATCGTGGAGATTCCATTTTTTCCTTAAGACTAGCATAGGAGGGTCACACATTGTGGAGATTCCATTTTTTTCCTGAAGACTAGCATAGGAGGGTCACACATCGTGGGGATTCCATTGTTTTTCCTTAAGACTAGCATAGGAGGGTCACACATCGTGGAGATTCCATTTTTTTTCCTTAAGACTAGCATAGGAGGGTCACACATCGTGGAGATTCCATTTTTTTTCCTTAAGTCTAGCATAGGAGGGTCACACATCGTGGAGATTCCAATTTTTTCCTTATGACTGGCACAGGAGGGTCACATATCGTGGAGATTCCATTTTTTTTCCTTTAAGACTAGCACAGAGGGTCATTCATTGTTGTGATTCCATTTATTTGTAGCTAGCATAGAGGGTCATTCATTGTTGTGATTCCATTTTTATATGACTAGCATAGAGATTCACCCATTGTTGTGATTCCAATTTTTTAAAGACTAGCATAGAGATTCACCCATTGTTGTGATTCCGTTTTTTTATGACTAGCATAGAGATTCACCCATTGTTGTGATTCCATTTTTTCAAAAGACTAGCATAGAGATTCACCCATTGTTGTGATTCCATTTTTTTATGACTAGCATAGAGATTCACCCATTGTTGTGATTTCATTTTTTCAAAAGACTAGCATAGAGATTCACCCACTGTGGTGATTCCATTTCTTTTTATGACTAGTATAAAGGTTCACCCATAGTTGTGATTCCATTTTATTTCGTCCAGCATAGTGTCACCCATAGTTGTGACCTCATTTTTCCCTGACTAGCCCAGAGGGTCACCTACTGTATAGTGGTGATTCCATTTTTTATTGTGTAGTACAGTGGTCATATATATCATTACTTGTTTGGATGCATTACAACCGGACAGCCTAAGCTCACCCATTTTCGTGGCGCTGGTTTTCAAGTTAGGCTCCTGTTCAATTACTTGCAAGGCTTGCTATATTTGGTAATAATTCTTTCTCAAGAGGCATTTTTCACAGCCATTGTGCATTTTGCCCAGCTCCATCTTCATCCTTCCTTCCATGAGACTCTTGCATAAGGCTAGAACGTCTTTCCCCTCCGTGTAATTTCTTGCACGGTCAACATCGTACCTTGTGCTGTTGAGTTTGTTCTTGTCTCTGTCTCCACAAGAAGTTAGCAAAATGACTGCTGCTGAGATCAGTGCATTTGTGGATTTGGCAGAACGACAAGGCTATGAGGGGGAGGCATTGCGAAGGTATGTGCAGGAGCTCATGAATGAAGACAAAGCCCGGAGAAGAACAGAGCAAGAAAGGATGCGGTATGAAAGAGAGAGAGCGCATGAATTAAGAATGCAGGAGATGGACGCCCGATTGGCACAACTCAATCACTTGCCACCTCAACCCAATGTTGCCAAAGTCCAGCAGGACAATCGCAGGAGGACCCACTTCATTGAAGGGTTCACCGAGGAACTCCCTACAGTAGAACTGAAGGTGACCACGTCCCAGCTCAGCAAGAAGTGCGGACTGGGGGCAGGGAGTGATCTTGCACATGAGGGCTACAACTCATGCTTGGGTCAAAAGCCCGTGAAGGGTGTACAGCGAGTGCCCCTCAGGTGCATGAAGGCTGCCAAGCCGGAGCCTAAAACTGTTAGGACGCAACCTGCATGGGAAGATGACTGGCTCGGTGACATTGACCTTGGTGAGGTAGCTTGGCTAAGTGAGGAGGCCCAAGAGTCTTCCTCCTCCAGCAGTGAGTCTGAGCTTTGTACGCCAGAAGTTAATTCTGGTGAAGGTGTGCCACTTTCCACCACAGGGGAGAGGGCTACTCCAAGCGTCATGCCAGAGACCTCAGAGGAGGGCCAGGGGTCTCCCTTTTCCCACCGTGAGTCTGAGCCGAGTACCCGCAAATTCAATCCGGGTGAAACTGTGCCACTGAACATCCCTGGAAATAGGGCTATCTCAATCACCAGGACAGAGGTCTCAGAGCAGGCAAGAGGCGAACCACCCATCAGCGCCGAGACCCCAAGGAGCCAGACAAAGCTCATCAGGTTCCCACTGCTGGATGAGACATTGGTAAACAACAGGGCACCCGCCAACTCGAACGAGGTGGAAATGAATAACCCCTCTAAGGCTGAGTTCCTGCTAAAGGATGAGGTGTCCCTTAAGATCACCCGAGGTTCTCACGATCCTGCTGAGGCCCTGCGCCAGCATATAGTTGTCCCCCATAATTCCCGCTTGTCGGTGCTACGAATGGCCCATGAGGGACTGGGAGGGCACTCTGGGGTGAAGCACACAACCCAACTGCTGCATCCCCATTTTTTCGGCCGGGCTTGCAGAAGGGTGTTAAGGCTTCCGCAACCTCCTGCCATCCTTACCCAGTCTCCGGTAACTATAAGCAATTAATGCTGAGGGCCTCGCTCCAACTCATCCCATCCATTAGTGTCACAGAACTGACACAATTCTTTTATTGGTATGGCTTCCTAGCCACATTTCAGAAGGACGAAGGTTCCCACTTCATGGCAGAGGAGTCACGACCTCTGACCATACTCATAATTCATTTTTGGCTTCACCAGGTGCAAGCAGGAATTCCCAACTGTGGGATTTACTTGAATTTCTTCCAGACATGGGATAAACTCCAAACTCAAGAGAATGAGCTCTCAGGCATGGGCTCATCTCTTGAGCATCTTGGATCCTATTGTGCGGACCAAAAGTTCCCGCTGACATTCCTAAAGGACCGTAATCCTCTAAACTACTTGACTGAGCTACGTAATGGGAATAAAGGGCTCATGAGGTGCGGCATAGACCTCCAGAACTACAACTGGAAGGTCAAGCGCCTAAAGAACTCGTATGAGAGAGATGTGTTCTCCCGGCATTAGTGCCCAATGCACAGTGCCATGTCCATAGCGTAGCCATAGTCAGTAGGTAAATTTAGTTTGTATGAAAAAATATTTATTGGCCTTGGTGTCTCCCCAGGTAGATAAACTTGAGGAGCCATCTTGGCATCATTATTTTTATGTTGGTATTTTGGCATACCAACTTGAAAAATTCAAAAATCGTTTTATTGTCTCTCTGTATAGAGAAACATATCGTACATGCTCTCCAGAAGTTTCAACCCATTATTTTTACAAATAACGAAGATATAGAGGTTTTTAAATGATGACGTCATCCCTACTGTGTCGTCTGCATGACTTAGTTTGACAAAATCGTCTTTGTGTGTAATTTTGCATATATATAGCGATTTTTCACTTATATTTCGATCTATCGTACGTCTGGCAGAAATGGAAGGCATTTGTAGAGTGTAGATGAACGAAGTCTACTACAATAACAGAAGCCAAAGTTGCCAAAGATGTATAGAAGTTATAATGTATGCCTATGTTTACTTGAAGTTCGTATGTACATTGTGTTTTCACAACGCCTTCGGGAACATTATAGCAAGGCCAATGTTACCTAAGGTTGTAGAAAGAACAAATAGTCAATAATTTTTCCAAACAATGAAAATAGCGGTCTTTAAATGATGACGTCATCCATATGGCGTCGTCTGCCTGACTGAGTTAGACAGGTGCGCAGTTTCTCTCTCTCTCTCTCTCTCTCTCTCTCTCTCTCTCTCTCTCTCTCGAATTATTTACCACTGCCATTTATACAAATACTTTTATTCTCTCTCTCTCTCTCTCTCTCTCTCTCTCTCTCTCTCTCGAATTATTTAAATCTCCCATTTATACAAATACTATAATAACAATGTTCAACTCTCTCTCTCTCTCTCTCTCTCTCTCTCTCTCTCTCTCTCTCATGTTTCGAAATCTCGTACCTCTGGCAGAAATGAAAGACATTGGTAGAGGGTTAGGTGAATGAAAACTACCACCTACGAACACATCACAAAGTCTCCAAAGACATGTAGAAATTATAATGCATGTGGTTATTTACTTGAAGTTTGTATGTTGATTGTGCTTTCACAACGTCCTCTGGAATTTTATAGCAATGCCAATGTTACATAAGGTGATAGAAAGAACAAAAAGTAAGTGGAGAACAAGAAAACAGAAGCCAAAGATGCCAAAGATGTATAGAAGTTATAATGTATGCGTTTGTTTACTTGAAGTTCGTATGTACATTGTGTTTCCACAACGCCCTCGGGAACATTATAGCAAGGCCAATGTTACCTAAGGTTGTGAAAAGAACAAATAGTCAATAATTTTTCCAAACAATGAAAATAGCGGTCTTTAAATGATGACGTCATCCTTATGGCGTCGTCTGCAAGACTGAGTGACAGATGCGTAGTTCTCTCTCTCTCTCTCTCTCTCTCTCTCTCTCTCTCTCTCGAATTATATACCCCTGCTATTTATACAAATACTTGTATTCTCTCTCTCTCTCTCTCTCTCACTCTCTCTCTCTCTCTCTCTCTCTCTCTCTCTCTGTACATCCTTTTATTAGATAATAGAATGAATCTCTTTTTTCATTTGTTCGTATATCCTTGCAAAAATTCTTATTCTCTCTCTCTCTCTCTCTCTCTCTCTCTCTCTCTCTCTCTCTCTGTACATCCTTTTATTAGATAATAGAATGAATCTCTTTTTCATTTGTTCGTATACCCTTGTAAAATATACTTATTCTCTCTCTCTCTCTCTCTCTCTCTCTCTCTCTCTCTCTCTCTCGAATTATATACCCCTGCTATTTATACAAATACTTGTATTCTCTCTCTCTCTCTCTCTCTCTCTCTCTCTCTCTCTCTCTCCAATTGTTATAAACTCCCATTTATACAAATACTATAATAACAATGTTCAACTCTCTCTCTCTCTCTCTCTCTCTCTCTCTCTCATGTTTCGAAATCTCGTACCTCTGGCAGAAATGAAAGGCATTGGTAGAGGGTAGGTGAATGAAAACTACCTGCTACGAAAAAATCACAAAGTTTCCAAAGACATATAGAAATTATAATGCATGTGTTTATTTACTTGAAGTTCGTATGTTGATTGTGCTTTCACAACGTCCTCTGGAATTTTATAGCAATGCCAATGTTACATAAGGTGATAGAAAGAACAAAAAGTTAGTGGAGAACAAGAAAAAAGAACCAAGAAAGAGGGAAACATGGATAAGAGTACAATGCTGAAACCTGCTAACTAAAACACTGGCAACAATTAGAGATCACTGGCAACTCATAACATAGGAATAGTAAACTGAGGGTTCAAATACCTCCTTTAGGGTGCATTTATGTAGGAATGAACAATAAAAGTTATCATAATAATATTATCTTGATTTCTTTTAGAAAAGAAGCGAAAGCTTGCTGCAAATCTTTGGGAGCTCATAACTCAAAAACATACTTATTCCCACTTAGGTACATTTTTCTCACTTATTTGTTGTTCGATATTAGAGAAAAAGATATCGTTGAAAAGAAGAATAAAAATTCCACAATTCTGTCAGACAAAATTTTGATTTTCGTTTTACATTTTTTTTCACGATTATTTTCCGTCTAGACGAGGGAAAAAAATAAAAATTCATTAAAAAAAACAGAAAGGAAAATCAAAATTCTGTCTGACAGAATTGTTCGTTTGTTAGAGTAGTTTTTGTGGTATAAGTTTCAATGCAATTGGTATTATAGTAGTGGGGAAAAATGTACCTAAATATTTTTTTAAAATCATGATTTTTGCTCATAAATCCAAAAGTTTTTGATCAAATTACTTGAAATTTTTATATGATGAAGGTATTATATGTGTCTAAAACATATATAGAAATTGTGTAATTTGGATCATTAGGAAAAAAAATGGCGGACATGGCGGACGGTCCCCTTAATTCATTTTCATGTATTTATTTTATCCTTTTTTTGCATATATGCCAATTTTCTTTAATTTTATGCCTACCACTGCACTAGGTCACTTAACTTTAACCATCTTTTACATTTTAATTTTCAATTTTGCATTTTTTAATTTTTTCAGTTGCTGCCTCACAGCCAGCATACTTATTTCTATGTGGCACTTAAAATTAATTTACTGTCAAAATAACGTAAAATGATGACCCTAGTTGCAGCTTAGATATTTATCCATTATCGTGGCGAGACTCACTGAGTGAGGAATCATTAAGATTAGTGGCTTCAGACCTTGATTGCAGAGTTCTTGTCCTGTTTTAGGACAAAATCTCTGCTAAAATGGGGGGCTGTTAGTAATGGCGGTCATTATGCCACCTTTTTCAAATAACAAAAGACCCCGCCAGCAAGCATGAGTCAAAATGCCACGAGTTTTGGGACCCTACCCAGAGTCTTACCCCCCTCCAACCATCCTATACCAGTCTACTCCCCCTGAGATCTCAATTTCAGTTATCTTCTACGAGTCACGTGACAACATCGAGGTCCCAGGAGAAGAAGGGAAGCGAGCTGTGAAGGATGTGGGAACACGTGATCAAGCCTGACCAATAGGACAGCGGTCAGGCCAATCCCCCCTACCCCCCCCCAATTGGGGGTCAAGTGGGGTTGATCTACCCAGGGAAAACTGGAGACCTTCTAATCTCAACCTCAATGAGGATAACATCTCTTCTTTCTTCGTGACTCAGCCTCCTTGAGGGAACCACCAGCGCTCTTTACCCTCAAGACATCAAGGGAGGCAGGACCTCTGTTTACATATTCTTCCATAAGGGAAGGAACCAGAGTCTTTTTTACTAAGGTAAGGTGTCTGATTTGAGATTCTCAATATCCTTACCCAACCTCCCATCCCTTCCTTATCACATCCCATTTTTCCCTTATCCTCTAAAGAAATCCTACCCACTGAACCTTGTATCCTATCCCCTATACCCAGACCACGTGTGCCGTTTAGTCCTAGTTTTAATTAATTCACCCTGTGACAGTGTTGATTCCCATGTGTAACGTTTAAATCCCTAAGCTTGGCATTTTCATTTAACTTGCTTAAAGATTTTAACCACACGACTTCATCGTGTTCCAAGCCGGTAGAAGTAAGTGTGCTGATAATAATTCAATTTATTTCCCCCTTCCAGGGAACGTGATTGCTGTGCTGGAGCTTCCTCCACGGTCCCCCCCAAAACTCCATCAGAAGCTCCTCGTGGCATAAATTACAATATAAATAATTAGCTGTTGTGCTCCCCTTTTCTTTTATTAACTTTTATTTAAATGTTATTGTAAATACATATATTTGTCAGTATTCATCGTATTATTGCTGACTGGCGACCTACCATTATTATTTGTTTTGTTATGGCCCTTGAGTCCCTTAAGCAAGGCCGGACTCGAACCAGTGGCCCGTAACAGTACGCACACATGTGCTTGAGTGTGTGTGTACGCATGCGTATGTGTGTGTACGCATGGGTATGTGTGTGTACGCGCACGTGTGCGCATGTATGTTTGTGTGCGCGTGTGTGTGTACGCGCATGTGTTTGTGTGTATGCGCGTGTGTTTGTGGTACGTGCGCGTGGGTTTGTGTGTATGCACGCGTGTGTGTGTGAATGGACGCACGTGTGTGTGTGTATGTGTGTGTGCATGTGTATGTGTGTGCACGCGTGTGTGTGTATGGGCGCGTGTGTGTGTTTATACGCGCATGTGTGTGTATTCGCGCACGTGTGTGTGTTTGTGTGCATGCACTCACGTTTGTGTGTTTACGCACGCGCGCGTATGTGTATGCACGCATGTTTGTGTGTGTGTGCACGTGTGTGTGTACGCATGTGCGTACACACTTGTTTGTGTGTCAACGCGCGCTTGTGTGTGTTTACGCACGTGTGTGTGCAAGTGTGTATGTACTTGCGTGTTTGCGTGCGTGTGTGCGTGTGTCTGTATGCGCTCGCGTGTGTGTTCGTTTGTGTGTGCGTGCGTGTGTGCATTTGTGCAAATGTGTGTGTGCGGGCGCATGTGTGTGTGTGTGTATGCGCGTGTTTGCGTCTTTACACGCGCGTGTGTGTGTGTACGCATGTGTGTGTACGCACGTGTGTGTGTATGCGCTTGTGTGTGTACGCACGTGTGTGTGTACGCACGTGTGTGTGTACGCGTGTGTGTGTGTACTCGAGCGTGTTTCTGTTTGTGTGTGTGTACGCATGTGCGTGTGTTTGTACACGTACATGTGTGCATGTGTGTGTGTACGCATGTGCGTGTGTTTGTACACGTACGTGTGTGCATGTGTGTGTGTACGTGTGTGTGTACGCACGCACGTGTGTGTGTGTACGTGCGTGTGTGTGCATGTGTATGTGTACTCGCGCGTTTGTGTATGCGCGCGTCTGTGTGCGTATGCACGCACGTGTGTGTTTACGTGTGTGTGTGTTTGTGTGTATGCACGTACGTTTGTGTGTGTACGCGCGCATGTGTTTTTGTATGCGCGCTTGTGCATGTGCATGGGGGTGTGTAAACGCACGTGTGCGCATGTGTGTGTACGCAAGCATGTGCGTGTGGTGGTGTATGTGTGCGTGTGTGTGTACGTGCGCGCGTTTGAGCGTTTGTTTACATGCGCATATGTTTGTGTGTGTATGCGCGCGTGTGCCCGTGTGTGTACGTGTGAGTGTGTGCGTGTGTGTGTGTTTGCGCACATGTGTGTGTGTTTGCGCACATGTGTGCGTGCCCGTGTTTTTGTGTGCGCACATGTGTATGTGCGTGTGTATGTGCATGCACGTATGTGCGTTTGTCCGTGCGCGCACGGAAGTGCATGTGTGTGTGCGCGCGTGTGTGTGTTTGTGCATGCACTTGTGTATGTACGCGTTCGCGTGTGTATGCATGCGCGCGTGTGTGTACGCAAATTTTGTTGTGTACACGTGCGTGTGTGTGTACGCAGGCGCATGTGTGTGTACGTGCGCGTTTGTCTGTTTGTGTGTGTATGAGCGCATGTGCGTGTGTATGGACGCGTGTGCATGTGTGTGTACGCGCGCGTGTTTGTGTGTACGCAGGCGCGCGTGTGTGTGTACGCAGGCACGTGTGTGTTTAAGCAGGAGCGTGTGTGTGTACTCGCGCATTTGTCTGTTTGTGTGTGTACACGCACGTTTGTGTGTGTGTACGCATGCGTGTGCATGTGTGTGTGTACGCATGCGTGTGCATGTGTGTGTGTACGCACATGTCTGTGTGTAGGCGGGCGTGTGCATGTTTGTGTACGCGCGTGTGCATGTACATATGTGTGTGTATGCGCGTGTGTGCCTGTGTGTGTGTTTGTTTGTTTGTGTGTGCACGCATGCGTGTGTGTGTACTCGTTCACCTGTGTTTGTACGCGTGTTTGTGTGTACGCGCGTGTTTGTGTGTACGCGCGTGTTTGTGTGTACGCGCGTGTTTGTGTGTACGCGCGTGTGTGTGTGCGTGCATATGCATGTGTGTGTACACACTCGTGTATGCGTGTGTGCGTGCATATGCATGTGTGTGTACGCGCGTTTGCGTGTGCTTGTGTGTGATTGTATGCGCGTGTGTGTGTACACGCGTGTTTGTGTGTGTACGCGTGTGTATGTGTGTTTACGCGCGCATGTGTGTGTACGCATGCACACACGTGTTTTTGTGTGCGCGAGCGTGTGTGTGTGCATGCGAACGTGTGTGCACGCGCTTGTGTGTGTTTGCACACGCTTGTGTGCGTGTGCACGCGCTTGTGTGTGTGTATGTGTGCGTGTACGTGTATGCGTGTTTATGTGTGTACGTGCGTGCTTGTGTGTGTGTACGCGCTCCAGTGTGTGTATGCGGCGTGTGTGTGTGTATGGGCGTGTGTGTCTGTATGCGCGTATGCGTTTGCATGTGTATGCGCACATGCGCTTGTGTGTGTGTTGGTATGCACGCGTGTGTGTTTGTGTGTACGCACGTACACGTGTGCGTGTGTACGCACACATGTGCTTGTGTGTGTGTACTCGCGGCGCGTGTGTGTGTTCGCGCACGTGTGCGCATGTATGTTTTTGTGCGCGTGTGTGTGTACGCGCGTGTGTTTGTGTGTATGCGCGTATGTTTGTGTGAAAGTGCACGTGTGTTTGTGCGTACGCGCGCGTGTTTTTGTTTGTGTGTAAGCACGCGTGTGTGTGTGTACTCGAGCGTGTTTCTGTTTGTGTGTGTGTACGCGTGTGCGTTTGTTTGTACACGTGCGTGTGTGTACGAGCGCGTGTGTGCGTGTGTGTGTGTATGCGCACGTGCATGTGTGTGTGCGTGCATGTGTGCGTGTGTGTGTGTACGCGCATGTGTGTGTGTACGCACGCGTGTGCGTGTGTGTATGCTTGCATATGTTTGTGTACACGCGCACCTGTGTGTGCACACGCGCACGTGTGTGTGCACACGCGCACGTGTGTGTGTACGCATGCGTTTGTGTGTGTGTACATGCGTGTGTGTGAGTACGAGCGCTTGTGTGTGTAAGCTCGTTTTTATGTGTACGCGCACGTGTGTTCTGGTATGTGCACGAGTGTTTGTGTGTGTGTACGCATATGTGTGCGTACGAGCGCGTGTTTTTGTATGCGCGTTAGTGTCTGTACGCACGTGTGTGCGTGTGCGTGTGTGTAAGCGCATGTGCGTCTGTGTGTTCGCACGTGTGTTTGTGTGTTTGTGTGTGTACGTGCATGTCTGTGTGTGTGTTCACGTGTGTGTGTGTACGCACGCGCGTGTTTGTGTACGTGTATGTGTTTGTGTGCGCGTATGTGTGTATGTGTGTGTGTGTGTACACGCATCTGTGTCTGTGTGTACGGGTGCATATGTGCATGTGCGTTTGTATATGCGCGCATGTGTATGTGTGCATGCGTGTTTGTGTGTATGCACGCATGTGTGTGTGCAAGTGTGCACGTGTGTGTACGGGCACGTGTGTGTGTCTATGTGCACGTGTGTGTGTTTGTGCGCGCACACATGCATGTGTGTAATCGCGCGCATGTGTGCGTACGTCCGCGCATGTGTGTACGCATGTGTGTAGGTACGTGTGTGTGTGCGAGCGCATATGTATGTGTGTGTACGCACGCATGTGTATGTGTGTGCACGCATATGCATGTGTGTGTGTACGCATGCATCTGTGCGTACGTGCGTGTGCGTGTGTGTGTACGTATGTGTGTGTGTACACGCGCATGTGTGTTTGTGTACGCTTGTGTATGCGTGTGTGTGTACTGCACACATGTGCCTGTTTTTGTGTGTGTATGCGTGTGTGCGTGTGTGTGTACGTATGCGTGTGCTCGTGTGTGTGTGTACACATGTGTGTGTACGAACATGCGTGTGTGTGTACACACGCATGTGTGTGTATGCACGCGTATGTTTGTGTGTGTACGCAAGCGCTTGTGTGTGTGTGTACACTCTCGGTTGTCTGCTTTTGTGTGTACACACGCGCATTTGCATTTGTGTGTGTGTACGCATGCGTGTGCTTGAGTGTGTGTGTACGCATGCGTATGTGTGAGTGCACGCGTGTTTGTGTGCGTGTGTGTGTACGCATGTGCGTGTGTATGTGCCAAAGTGTGTGTGTGTGCGCTTGTTTGTGTGTGTGTGCGCACGTTTGTGTGTGTATGCGCACGTTTGTGTGTGAGCACGTTTGTGTGTGTGCGCGCGCGTGTGAGTGTGTGTGTACTCACCCACATGTGTGCGTGTATGCGCATGTGTGTGTGTACGGACGCACGAGTGTGTGTACGCACGCATTTGTGTGTGTACGCACGCATTTGTGTGTGTACGCACGCATTTGTGTGTGTACGCGGGTGAGCGTGTGTGTACGCTCTTGTGTGCATATGTGTGTATGCGCATATGTGCATGTGTGTGTGTACGAGCGTGTTTGCGTGTGTGTACGCATGCATGTGCGTGTGTGTGTAAGCGCATGTGTGAGTGTATGTCTGTATCGGATGTGCGTGTGTGTGTACGTATGTGTGTTCGTGCTTGTGTGTACGCGTGTGTGCGTATGTTTGTGTGTGTACGTGCGAGTGTGAGTGTTTGTGTGTGTTTGTGTGGGCGCGTGTGTGTATGCGCGTGCGTATGTGTGTGTACGCACATATTTGCATGTGTGTGTGTACGCGCGCTCGTGTGTGTGTACGTATTCATGTGTGTGTATAAGCACGTGTGCGCATGCATGTTTGTGTGTGCGTGTGTTTGTGTGTATGCACGTGTGTTTGTGTGTATGTGCATGTGTGTTTGTGTGTACGCGTGCGTGTGTGTGCATGCGCACATGTGTGTACACCGGTGTGTGTGTACACGCGCGTGTGTGTGTACGCACGCGTGAGCGTGTGTGTGTATGCGTGCGAGTGTGTGTGTATGCGGCGCGTGTGTGTGTATGGGCGTGTTTGTGTGTGTTTGTACGCGCTTACGCGTTTGCAAGTGTATGCACACGTGCGCTTGTGTGTGTGTATGCACACATGTGTTTTTGTGTACGCACGTTCACGTGTGCGTGTCTACGCACACATGTGCTTGTGTGTGTGTGTAGCACGGCGCGTGTGTGTGTACGTACGGCGCGTGTGTGTGTGTACACTCGCGGTTGTCTGTTTTTGCGTGTACGCACGCGCATTTGCATTTGTGTGTGTGTACGCATGCGTGTGCTTGAGTGTGTGTGTACGCATGCGTATGTGTGAGTGCACGCGTATTTGTGTGCGTGTGTGTGTACGCATGTGCGTGTGTATGTGCCCAAGTGTGTATGTGCCAAAGTGTGTGTGTGCGCTTGTTTGTGTGTGTGTGCGCACGTTTGTGTGTGTGTGCGCACGTTTGTGTGTGAGCACGTTTGTGTGTGTGCGCCCGTGTGAGTGTGTGTGTACTCACCCACATGTGTGCGTGTATGCGCATGTGTGTGTGTACGGACGCACGAGTGTGTGTGTACGCACGCATTTGTGTGTGTACGCTCGTGTGTGCATGTGTGTGTATGCGCATATGTGCATGTGTGTGTACGAGCGTGTTTGCGTGTGTGTACGCATGCATGTGCGTGTGTGTGTAAGCGCACGTGTGAGTGTATGTCTGTATCGGATGTGCGTGTGTGTGTACGCATGTGTGTTCGTGCTTGTGTGTACGCGTGTGTGCGTATGTTTGTGTGTGTACGCGCGAGTGTGAGTGTTTGTGTGTGTTTGTGTGGGCGCGTGTGTGTATGCGCGTGCGTATGTGTGTGTACGCGCATATTTGCATGTGTGTGTGTACGCGCGCTCGTGTGTGTGTACGCATTTATGTGTGTGTATAAGCACGTGTGCGCATGCATGTTTGTGTGCGCGTGTGTTTGTGTGTATGCACGTGTGTTTGTGTGTATGTGCATGAGTGTTTGTGTGTACGCGTGCGTGTGTGTGCATGCGCATATGTGTGTACACCGGTGTGTGTGTACGCGCGCGTGTGTGTGTACGCACGCGTGAGCGTGTGTGTGTATGCGTGCGAGTGTGTGTGTATGCGGCGTGTGTGTGTGTATGGGCGTGTTTGTGTGTGTGTACGCGCTTACGCGTGTGCAAGTGTATGCACACGTGCGCTTGTGTGTGTGTATGCACACATGTGTTTTTGTGTACGCACGTTCACGTGTGCGTGTCTACGCACACATGTGCTTGTGTGTGTGTGTGTAGCACGGCGCGTGTGTGTGTACGTACGGCGCGTGTATGTGTACGCATGCGCGTGTGTGTACGCGCACATATGTGCATGTATGCTTGTGTGCGCGTGTGTTTGTGTGTATGCGCATGTGTTTGTGTGTACGAGCACGTGTGTTTGTGTGTATGCGTGCGTGTGTTTTTGTGTGTGTGTAAGCACGCTTGTCTGTGTGTACTCGAGCGTGTTTCTGTTTGTGTGTGTGTACGCGTGTGGGTGTGTTTGTAAACGTGCATGTCTGCATGTGTGTGTACGTGCTTTTGTGCGCGCGTGTGTGTGTATGCACGCGTGTGTGTGTGTGTGTATGTGCGCTAGTGTGTGTGTATACGTGCGTGTGTGTGCATGTGTACGTGTGTGCACGCATGTGTGTGTGTACGCGCATGTGTGTGTGTATTCTAGCGCGTGTGTGTGTGTATGCGCGCACGTGTGTGTGTATACGTGCGTGTGTATGGTTGTGTACGTGTGCGTGTGTTTGTATGCGCGCGTGTGCGCGTTTGTTTACGTGGGCATATGTTTGTGTGCGTATGCGCGCGTGTGCCCGTATGTGTACGTGTGAGTGTGTGTGTTTGCGCACATGTGCGTTTGTGCGCACGTGTTTGTGTGTGCGCACGTGTTTGTGTGTGCGCACAAGTGTATGTGTGTGTGTTTGAGCACGCACGTGTGTGTGTACGCGCTTGCGTGTGTGTATGCGCGTGTGTGTGTACGGGCATTTTGTTGTGTACACAGGCGCGTGTGTGTACACAGGCGCGTGTGTGTACAAAGGCGCGTGTGTGTACACAGGCGCGTGTGTGTACGCAGGCACGTGTGTGTACGCAGGCGCGTTTGTCTGTTTGTGTGTGTGTACGCGCGCGTGTGTGTGTACGCACAGGTGTGTGTGTGTACGTACGCGTTTGTCTGTTTGTGTGTGTGTACGCGCGCGTGTGTGTGTACGCACAGTTGTGTGTGTACGCACAGGTGTGTGTGTACGCGCACGTGTGCATATGTTTGTTTGCAGGCGCGTGTGTGTGTACGCAGGCCATGTGTGTGTGTACTCGCGAGTTTGTCTGTTTGTGTGTGTGTACACGCGAGTTTGTATGTGTACGCCTGCCTGTGCGTGTGTGTGTGTACGCACGTGTCTGTGTGTAGGCACCCGTGTGCATGTTTGTTTACTCGCGTGTGCATGTACGTATGTGTGTGTATGCGCCTGTGTGCGTGTGTGTATGCGTGCGTGTGTGTGTGTACGCGCACGTGTGTGTGCGCGCACGTGTGCGCGCACGTGTGCGTGTATATCTGTATGCGGATGTGCGTGTATGTATGTGTACGTATGCGTGTGTATGCATGTGTGTGCGTATGTTTGTGTGTGTACGCGCGAGTGTGTGTACGCGCAAGTGTGTGTACGCGCGAATGTGCATGTGTGTGGGGGCGTGTGAGTGTGTGTGTGACCACGCGTGCAAGTGTGTGTGTACGCGCATATTTTCATGTATATGTAGGCGAGCACGTGTGTGTGTAGGTGTGCGTGTGTTGTGTATGCGCGCCTGTGTATGTATGCGCACATGTGCGTGTATGTACGCGCACGTATGCGTGTATGTACTTGAACGTGTGCGTGCATGTCTGTATGCGCGTGCGCGTTTGTTTGTACATATGCATGTGCGCGTGTGCGTGTTTGTGTTTATGCGCACGTGTGCGTG
This sequence comes from Palaemon carinicauda, assembly GCF_036898095.1. Taxonomy (NCBI): domain Eukaryota; kingdom Metazoa; phylum Arthropoda; class Malacostraca; order Decapoda; family Palaemonidae; genus Palaemon; species Palaemon carinicauda. Next base: position 6,296,534 of record NC_090767.1, read on the forward strand.
TGCGTGTTTGTGTTTACGGGCACGTGTGCGTGTGTGTGTATGCCCGCGTGTGCATGTGTGTGCGTATGTGTTTGTGCATGCGTGCTTTTGCGTGTGTGTTTGTGTATGCGCGCGTGCATGTGTGTGTGTATGCGCGCGTGCGTGTGTGTACGCGCACATGTGTTTGTACGTGTGAATGTGTGTGTGTACGCGTGCGTGAGTTTGTGTGTACACGTGTGCGTGTGATTGTGTCAGCGTGCCTGTGCGCTTGTGTGTGTGTGCACTCGCATGTGTGTGTATGCGCGTGTGTGTGTACTTGCGTGTGTGTGTGTACGCATGTGTGTGTGTACGTGCGTGTGTTTGTGTGTTTGTATGTGCACGCATGCGTTTGTATGTACGCGCATGTGTGTATTTGTACGCGTGTTTGTGTGTACACGTGTGTGTGTTTGCGCGCATATGCATGTGTGTGTACACACGCGTGTGTGTACACACACGTGTGTGTGCGCATATGCATGTGTGTACGCACTTTTGTGTGTGCGTGTGTGTACTAATGTATGTGTACAAGCGCATGTGCGTGTGTGTGTACGCACGTGTGTGCATGTGTGTGTACGCGCACATGTACGTGTATTTGTGTGTGTATGCAAGTGTGCATATAAGTGTACGTATGCGTGTGCGCATGTGTGGGTACGCGCATGCAGGTGTGTGTACGCGCGCGTGTGTGTACACATGCTTGTGTGTGTACACGCATGTGTGTCTGTGTTTGTACGCACGCGTGCGTGTTTGTGTACGCAGGCGTGCTTGTGTGTATGCTGGCGTGCGTGTGTGTATGCTGGCGTGCGTGTGTGTACGCGCGTGCACACGTATGTGTACGCGCATATGTGCTTGTGTGTGTACGCGCGCCTTTGCGTGTGTGTACGTGTGAGTGTGTGTGTATGTCTGTACCCGGATGTGCGTTTGTGTGTACGTATGCATGTGCGCGCATGTGTGTATGCGTATGTGCGTATGTTTGTGTGTTTACGCGCTAGTTTGTGTATGCGCGAAGGTGTGTGTGTGTGCGTGTTTGTGTGGGCGTTTGTTTGTACGCACGTGCTTGTGTACGCGCATATTTGCATATGTGTGTGTACGCGCGCATGTGTGTGTACGTGTGCGTGTGTGTATGCATGCGCGCGTGTGTGTGTACACACGTATGCGTGTGCATTTGTACGCGCACGTCCGCTTGTGTGTGCATGTATGCACGCGTGTGTGTTTGTGTGTACGCACGTACACATATGTGTGTGTACTCGCATATGTGCTTGTGTGTGTGTGTACTCGCGGCGCTTGTGTGTGTGCGTGTGTGTGTACGCATGCACATTTTTGTGTACGCATGCGCATTTGTGTGTACGCATGCGCATTTGTGTGTACGCACACGTATGCGCGTGTTCTTTTTTGTGCACGTGTGTGTTTGTTTGTGTGTGTGTGTACGCGCGCGTGTGTTTGTGTGTGTGTACGCGCATGCATGTGCGTGTGTGTAGACATGCATGTGTGCGTGTGTGTGTGTACATGTGCTTGTGCGCGCGTGTGGGTACGCGCGTTTGTGTGTGTATGCACGCACGTGTGTGTTTGTATGTGCGAGGGTGTGTGTGCATGTGTATGTGTGTGCGCGCGCGTGTGTGCACGTGCATGTGTATGCGCATATGTGTGTACATGCAGGCGTGTGTGTGTACATGCGCGTGTGTGTGTGTAAGCGTGTGTGTGTGTACGTGCGGGTGTTTTTGTGTTCGTATGTGTACGCATGCGTCTTTGTGTGTCTTTTTCGAGTGTGTGTGTGTACGTGCATGTGTTTGTATGTTCGTGTGTGTACGTGCACGTGCGCTTGTGTTTGTGCATGCGCATGTGCGCTCGGTTGTGTGTTTACGCGCACATATGCTTGTGTGTGTGTGCACGCATATGTGTGTGTATGCGTGTGTATGTTTGTACCCATGCATGCGTGTGTGTGTGTATGTATGCGCGCGAGCGTTTGTGTGTGTGTATGTGCGTGTGTGCGCGTTCATCTGTGAGTGCTCGCATATGCGCGTGTGTGTACGCGTTCTTGTGTGTGTACGCATGCTTGTGTGTGTGTACACGCGTTTGTGTACGAGGTGTGTGTGTGTACGCATGCTTGTGTGTGTGTACACGCATTTGTGTACGAGCGTGTGAGTACACATGAGTATGTGTGTGTACGCACGCGTTTGTGTGTTTACGCACGCATTTTTGTGTGTATGCGTGCATGTGTTTGTACGCGCGTGTGTGTGTGTACATGCACGTGTGTTTGTATACGTGTGTGTTTATTTAAACGTGTGCGAGGGTGTGTGTATGCTTGTGTGTGTGAGTATGCGCGTGCGTGTGTGTTTGTACGCGTACATGTGTGTGTATGCAAGTGGCGTTTGTGTTTGTATGCGCGTGCATTTGGCTCCGTGTACGCGTGCGTGTGTGTGTACGCATGTGTATGTGTATGCGCACGTGTTTACGTGTGTATGCATGCGTGTGGGTGTGTGTACGCACGTGTGTGTGTACGCGCGCATGTGTGCATGTTTGTGTATGTGTGTGTGTGTCTACTTGCATTTGTGTGTGTATACGCGTGTGTGTGTGTGCGCACGCGTGTGTCTGCGCACGCGTGTGTGTGCATATGTTTGTACGAGTGTGCATGTGTGTGTATTCGCGCGTGTGTGTGTGCACGCGCGTGTGTGTGCATGTGTTTGTACGCGTGCGCGTGTGTGTGTATGCTCGCGTGTGTGTATGCGCGTGTGTGTGTACGCGCATTTTGTTGTGTACACAGGTGCGTGTGTGTACACAGGCGCGTGTGTGTACACAGGCGCGTGTATGTACGCAGGCACGTGTGTGTACGCAGGCGCGTGTGTGTGTGTATGTACGCATTCGTCTGTTTGTGTGTGTGTACGCGCACGTGTGTGTGTACGCGCATGTGTGCATGTGTGTTTTTGCAGGCGCGTTTGTGTGTACGCAGGCCATGTGTGTGGTACTTGCGCGTTTGTATGTTTGTGTGTGTACACGCGCATTTGTATGTGTACGCCTGCCTGTGCGTGTGTGTGTGTACGCACGTGTCTGTCTGTAGGCACCCGTGTGCATGTTTGTGTACGCACGTGTGCGTGTACGTATGTGTGGGTGTGTGTACGCGTGCATGTGTGTGTGTACGCGCGTGTGTGTGTGCGCGCACGTGTGTGTATATCTGTATGCAGATGTGCGTGTATGTATGTGTACGTATGCGTGTGTATGCATGTGTGTGCGTATGTGTGTGTGTGTACGCGCGAGTGTGTGTACGCGCAAATGTGCATGTGTGTGGGGGTGTTTGCGTGTGTGTGTGTGACCGCGCGTGCAAGTGTGTGTGTACGCGCATATTTTCATGTATATGTAGGCGAGCCCGTGTGTGTGTAGGTGTGAGTGTGTTGTGTATGCGCGTCTGTGTATGTATGCGCAAATGTGCGTGTATGTACGCGCACGTATGCGTGTATGTACTTGAACGTGTGCGTGTATGTCTCTATGTGCGTGCACGTTTTTGTGTACATATGCATGTGCGCGCGTGTGTGTGTGCGCGTGTGGGTGTTTGTGTTTACGCACACGTGTGCGTGTGCGTGTGTTTGTGTATGCCCGCGTGTGCATGTGTGTGCGTATGCATTTTTGCATGCGTGTGTTTGCGTGTGTGTGTGTATTCGCGCGTGCATGTGTGTGTGTATGCGTGCGTGCGTGTGTGTGTACGCACACATGTGTTTGTACGTGTGAATGTGTGTGTGTACGCGTGATTGAGTTTGTGTGTACACATGTGCGTGTGATTGTGTCAGCATGCCTGTGTGCTTATGTGTATGTGCACGTGCATGTGTGTGTATGCGCGTTTGTGTGTACATGCGTGTGTGTGTACGCATGTGTGTGTGTACGTGCGTGTGTTTGTGTGTTTGTATGTGCACGCATGCGTTTGTGTGTACGCGCGCGTGTGTATTTGTACGTGTGTTTGTGTGTACAAGTGTGTGTGTTTGCGCGCATATGCATGTGTGTGTACACACGCGTGTGTGTGTGCGCATATGCATGTGTGTACGCACGTTTGTGTGTGCGTGTGTGTGTACACGCGCATGTGCGTGTGTGTGTACGCACGTGTATGCATGTGTGTGTACGTGCACATGTGCTTGTATTTGTGTGTGTGCATGTGTGCGTTTAAGTGTACGTATGCGTGTGCGCATGTGTGTGTACGCGCTTGCAGGTGTGTGTACGCGCGCGTGTGTGTACACATGCTTGTGTGTGTACGCGCACGTGTGTGTTTGCTTGTGCCACCGCGTGCGTGTGTGTACGCGCGTGCACACGTGTGTGTGTACGAGCGTGCACACGTGTGTGTGTACGCACATATGTGCATATGTGTGTACGCGCGCCTTTGCGTGTGTGTACGCGTGCGTGTGTGTATGTCTGTATGCGGATGTGCGTGTGTGTGTGTGTACGTATGCATGTGCGAGTGTGTGTGTACGCGTATGTGCGTATGTTTGTGTGTTTACGCGCGAGTTTGTGTTTGCGCGAATGTGTGTGTGCGTGTTTGTGTGGGCGTTTGTTTGTACGCACGTGCGTGTGTATGCGCATATTTGCATGTGTGTGTGTACGCGCGCATGTGTGTGTGTACACACGTGCGTGTGTGTGTACGTGTGCGTGTGTGTATGCGCGCATGTGCGTGTGTGTATGCATGCGAGTGTGTGTGTGTACACATGTATGCGTGTGCATTTGTACGCGCACGTCCGCTTGTGTGTGCGTGTATGCATGCGTGTGTGTTTGTGTGTACACACGTACACGTGTGCGTGTGTACTCGCATATGTGCTTGTGTGTGTGTATACTCGCGGCGCTTGTGTGTTTGCGTGTGTGTGTACGCATGCGCATTTGTGTGTACGCACACGTGTGCGCGTGTTCTTTTTTGTGCACGTGTGTGTTTGTTTGTGTGTGTGTGTGTACGCGCGCGTGTGTTTGTGTGTGTGTAGGCACGCGTGTGTGTACTTTTGCGCGTGTTTGTTTGTGTGTGTGTACGCGCATGCATGTGCGTGTGTGTAAACATGCATGTGTGCGTGTGTGTGTACGTGCGCTTTTGCGCGCCTCTGGGTACGCGCGTTTGTGTGTGTATGCACGCACGTGTGTGTTTGTATATGCGTGGGTGTGTGTGCATGTGTATGTGTGTGCGCGCGCGTGTGTGTGCACATGCATGTGTATGCGCATGTGTGTTTACATGCATGCGTGTGTGTATATGCGTGTGTGTGTAAGCGTGTGTGTGTGTGTACGTGCGGGTGTTTTTGTGTTCGTATGTGTACGCACGCGTCTTTGTGCGTCTTTTTGCGAGTGTGTGTGTACGTGCATGTGTTTGTATGTCCGTGTGTGTACGCGCACGTGCGCTTGTGTTTGTGCATGCGCATGTGCGCTTGGTTGTGTGTGTACGCGCACGTGCGCTTGTGTGTGTGTACACGCACGTGTGTGTTTGTGTGTACGCACATACACGTGTGCGTGTGTACAGGCACATGTGCTTGTGTGTGTGTGCACGCGCATATGTGTGTGTATGCGTGTGTATGTGTGTACCCATGCATGCGTGTGTGTGTATGTATGCGCGCGAGCGTTTGTGTGTGTGTATGCACGTGTGTGCGCGTTCATCTTTGAGTGCTCTCATATGCACGTGTGTGTACGCGTGCTTGTGTGTGTACGCATGCTTGTGTGTGTGTACACGCGTTTGTGTACGAGCGTGTGAGTACGCATTCGTATGTGTGTGTACGCACGCGTTTGTGTGTGTGTATGCAGGCATTTGTGTGTGTACTCGTGCATGTGTTTGTACGCGCGCGTGTGTGTGTACATGCGAGTGTGTTTGTATGCGTGCGTGTTTATTCAAACGCGTGCGAGGGTGTGTGTATGCCTATGTGTGTGTGAGCATGCGCGTGCGTGTGTGTTTGTACGCGTGCATGTGTGTGTGTATGCACGCGCGTTTGTGTGTTTGTATGCGTGTGCATTTGGCTCTGTGTACGCGTGCGTGTGTGTGTACGCATGTGTATGTGTATGCGCGCGTGTTTATGTGTGTATGCATGCGTGTGGGTGTGTGTACGCACGTGTGTGTGTACGCGCATGTTTGCATATGTGTGTATGCGCGTGTGTGTCTGCTTGCATTTGTGTGTGTGTATACGCGTGTGTGTGTGCACGCGTGTGTGTGTGCATGTGTGTGTATGCGCATGTGTGTGTGTGCGCGCGCGTGTGTGTGCAGGTGTTTGTACGCGTGCGCGTGTGTGTGTATGCGCGTGTGTGTGTACAAGCATGTTTGTGTGTGTACGCGTGTGTGTGTGTACGCGCGCATGTGTGTGTTTGTATGCATGCACGTGTTTTTGTGTACGCACGCGTGTGTGTGCCTGCGCGCGTGTGTGTGTTCGTGCGAGAGTGTATGTGCACGCCCTTGTGTGTGTGCACGCGCTTGTGTGTGTGCACGCGCTTGTGTCTGTGCACGCGCTTGTGTCTGTGCACGCGCTTGTGTGTCTGTGTATGTGGCGTGTGTGTCTGTATGCGGCGTGTGTGTGTACGGGCGTGCGTGTGTGTGTACGGGCATGCGTGTGTGTGTATGCGCGTACGCGTGTGCATGTGTATGCGCACGTGCGCTTGTGTGCGTTTTTGTGTGCATGCGCGCATGTGTGTGTGTGTATGCGCACGTGTGTGTTTATGTGTACTCACGTACACGTCTGCGTGTGTACGCACACATGTGCTTGTGTGTGTGTACGCGCAGCACGTGTGTTTGTACGCATGCGCATGTGTGTGTACGCATGCGCGTGTGTGTGTACGCGCACGTGTTTGTGTACGCGCACATTTGTGTGTACGTGCATGTGTGTGTACGCACACATGTGTGTGTACGCACACGTGTGTGTATGCACACGTGTGCGCATGTATGTTTGTGTGCGAGTGTGTGCGTACGCGCATGTGTTTATGTGTATGCACGTGTGTTTGTGTGTACGTGCACGTGTGTTTGTATGTACGTGCACGTGTGTTTGTGTGTACGCGCGTGTATTTGTGTGTGTTTAAGCACTCGTGTGTATGTGCACTTGAGCGTGTTTCTGTTTGTGTGTGTACGCGTATGCGTGTGTTTGTACACGTGCATGTGTGCATGTGTGTGTGTACGTGCGCGTGTGTGTGTATGCGCATGTGAATGTGTGTGTGCGTGTGTGTTTGTACGCGAATGTGTGTGTGTACACGCATGTGTGCATGTGTGTGTACGCACATGTGTGTGTACACGCGCGTGTGCGTGTGTGTGTATGCGCGTGAGTGTGTGTGTACGCTTTCATGTGTGTGTACACGCGCACGTGTGTGTGTACGCGTGCGTTTGTTTGTGTGTACGTGCGTGTGTGTGCGTGTTTGTGAATATGTGCGAGTTTGTGTGTACGCGCGTTTTTATGAGTACGCGCGCGTGTGTTTTGGTATGTGCACTAGTGTGTGTGTGTGTAGGCATGTGTGTGCGTACGCGCGCGTGTGTTTGTATGCGCTTGTGTGTCTGTACGCACGTGTGTGCGTTTGCGTGTGTGTAAGCGTGCGTGTGTTTGTGTGATCGCACGTATGTTTGTGTATTTGTGTGTGTTCATGTGTGCGTTTGTACACACGCATACGTACCCACACATGCACACACGCATACACAAACAAAAACACGCACATGTGCGCGTACACACACACGCGCGTACACACACACGCACTCGCGTGTCTACACACATATATGTACACACACACACGCACGTACACACATACGCGTGCGTACACACACACATGCAATTGCACACACACATGCAATTGCACACACACATGCAATTGCACACACACATACACATGCGTGCGTACACACACATACATATGTGTGTGCGTGTTTGTTTATGCACGAACGTGTGTGTGTGTACAAGTGTGCATGTGTGTGTACGTGCACTTGTGTGTGTGTCTACGTGCATATGTGTGTCTGTGCGCGCACGCATGCGTGTTCGTACGCACGCGCATGTGTGTGTACCCGCACGCATGTGTGTGTGTACGCGTGCATGTGTGTGTGTACGCGCGCGGGTGTGTGTGTACGCGCGCGGGTGTGTGTGTATGTATGTGTGTGTATGCGTGTATGTGTGTGCGCGCATATGTATGTGTGTGTGCGTGCATATGTATGTGTGTGTATGCACGCATGTGTATGTGTGTGTGCAATTGCATGTGTGTGTGTACGCACGCGTCTGTGTGTACGTGCATGTGTGTGTACATATGTGTGTGTGTACACGCGCATATGCATGTGTGTGTACGCGCGTGTGTGTGTACACGCACATGTGCTTGTTTATGTTTGTGTATGCGTGTGTGCATGTGTGTGTACGTATGCGTGTGCTCGTATGTGTTCGTGTGTGTGTACTGTTATGAACTTTAAATCACTAATTGCGCAAAAGAAACAGGCTCTTTTCCTTATAATGATCAGTGCCACAAAGGTTAGAATTTAAAGCCAAGGGGCAAGATCTCCAAACAGTGAAAACCACAAAGAAAAACACTCAAAGAGGATAACAAAAATTACTCATAAAAACTTGAACATTTATTATACACAAAGAAATATTACTCTAAACCCGCAAAATTGTATATAAAAAAAACTGATTTGGGTTTACAAAAATAATTCCCCTAAATATAATCCTCATTCATACGACAGAACAAGAGACAGTAATTAGGAGGAGGAAGGAAAACAACCTATCTCTAGAAAGCCCTGAAAGTTTTCAAGAGGAAAAAATTAAAAGGGGGAAATGACCTTAATCCTAGATTATACAATTAAAGAATGTTCACATACATAAATACTTAAATTATTTATCACTGATAGATATTGACCCAGCATCAAAGGTAATTTCACTAAAACTCTAGGGATGATAGCTCCACCCTTCAACATAACCTGCCGTCGATCCACTGTTCTGGAATCACGAGTAGCAAATAACCGTAGGATACACTGACCCGCGTCAGCAACGTCAACAGCAAAATACTCAGTTTATATCCTTACCGGCTATCAAAAAAGAATCAAGTATTTTCACGACTCCGGAGGTTCCAGGACGAAGGCAGGACCAGGATGCCAATCCAGGGGCATCAGGAATGTCTCGAGGAGTAGAGACGTCAAACGGTAGCGTATACCACACTATCACAACACAGGAAGAACACCCAATCAGGGTACAGGAGGCGTCTCAAAACAAGGCCGCAGCTTCCACAACTTCAGTAATCAGGAGGAAGAATACCATCACTGTCCTCCGCAATACAGTAGAAAAGGGGCCCTTCAATACAGCAAGGCCTTCAGGAAATATATATCTCCGTGGCGTTCAGGAATATGGTCAGAGAACCTCTACGTTAAGGAGCCGAATCCATACTACTTTCATCCTCAGCCAAAGGTCCCCATCAAAATTCGGGCAACGAACATCAAATCACCAAACAACCAAGCCGATGAATAATTACATGGAAAGAAAAAAAAACAACTCATGGGCGAGGTACCACTTACATAATAACAACCTTCGGTGGGAGCGAGAAAAACCTAAACCAGTCTTTTCTTATTTTCAATTTTGTGGCAAAACAGAGATATAATGAAAGCAACTTAATGTAATTTACTTTACAGGCCACGAATAAAATTAAGCAAATTATTACAGTACGAACGTGCGCGTACACCCACACATACACAAGCGAACGTGCGCGTACAAACACACGTGTATGTGCGTATACACAAACACGTGTATGTGCGTATACACAAACACACATGCGAGCGTACACACATACATGCACACACGTGCGTACACGCACATAAACACACGCACACACCCCGCACACACAAACGTGCTCACAAACACACGTACACGCGCGTACACACACACGCACATGCGCGCCTAAACACATACACGCACACACGTGCGTACACGCAGATGCACACTCGCACACGCGCGTACATACAAACGCACATACAAACACACGCAAACGCGCGTACACACACACGCACATGCATGCGTACACACACATACGTGCGCACGCACACACGCACATGCACACACGCGTGCGTACACACACATACATATGCGCGTGTACACACACACACACACGTACACCTGCGCTCGTACACACACGCACACACATGCTCATACACACACACACGCGTACACACACATGCGCACACACACACGCGCGTGCGTACACACACACACGCGCGTGCGTACACACACACACGCATGCTTACGCACGTAGACACACACACAAGTGTACGTAGACACACACACATACCCGTACATACACATGCACACTTGTACACACACAAAAATGCGCGTACACACACACAAACGCGCGCGTACACACACATGCACATATGCGCATACACACATGCACATATGCGCATACACACATGCACATATGAGCATACACACATGCACATATGAGCATACACACATGCACATATGCGCATACACACATGCACATATGCGCGTACATACACACTCGCACATGCGTACACACACACACACGCGCCCACACACACACGAACACACACACACATTCGCGCGTACACAAACTCGCGCGTACACGCACAAACATACGCACACACACGCGTACACACACACACTTGCGTACACACACATGCATGTACATACACACACGTGCATACACACACATATGCGCCTGCACACACACATGCACACAGGCACGCACATAATCACATGCACACACACATGCACACAGGCACGCACATAATCACATGCACACACACACATGTGAGCGTACAAACAAACACACGCATGCGTACACACACATGCACACGTACACACACACGCATGTGTGTGCACACACATGTGCGCACACATGTGTACACACACATGCGCACACGCATACGTACACATACATGCGCACACGCATACGTACACATACATGCGCACACGCATACGTACACATACATGCGCACACGCATACGTACACACACACGCATGCACACGCGCATGCGCACACACATGCACATGCACATGGACGCGTATGCATAAACACACACACACGCACACGCGCACACACACACCCATGCGCACATGCATATATACACACACAAACACACACGTGCATACAGACATACACGCACATGTGCGCATACATACAGACATGTGCATACGCAACACACGCACACGTACACACACATACAGGCGCGCCTACACACACATGCAAATATGCACCTACACACACACGCACGCGCGTACACACACACACGCACATGCGCCCATACACACACAAACACACACGCACATTCGCGCGTACACACACTCGCGCGTACAGACACAAACATGCGCACACACATGCATACATACACACGCGCGCACACGCATACATACACACATATACACGCACATCCGCATACAGACATACACGCAGACGTGCAAGTACACACACGCGCGTACACACACACATGCACATGCACGCGTACACAAACACGAACGCGCGACTACACACAGATGCACATATGCGCGTACTCACACACACGCGCACGTACAAACAGACAAACAGACAAACACACGCGTATACACATACACGACTGCGTACACACACGCGCAAGTACACACACACGCGCAAGTACACACACACGCTCACGTACACACATGTGAGTACACACACATGCAAGCGCGTACACACACACGCACACACGCGTACACACACACTCATCATATACAAACATGCAAACACGCATACACGCACAAACACGCACAATCGTGCGTACACACACGTACACATGCACAAACGCGCATACACACACATTCGCACGTGCGTACACACACACATGCACACGCGCACGTACACACAAACACGTGCGTACACACAAACACACACGCACACGCGCTTAAACACACACGCGTGTGCGTACACACGCACACGTACACACACAAAAACGTGCACGTACACACACAAACAGACAAACGCGCGAGTACACACACACACGCGCCTGCGTAAACACACACGCACACGCGCCTGCGTACACAAACACGCACACGCGCGTAAACACACACGCGGGTGAGTACACACACAAACACGTGGGTGAGTACATACACACACTCATACGCGCGCACACACACACACACTTGCATACATACACACGCACACGTGCACACACACATATGCACACACACACGCACAATCGCGCGTACACAAACGCACGTGTACACACACAAACACACGCACATGCACGCGTACACACACACTCAAGCACACGCATGCGTACACAAACGCACGCACACGCACGCGCGTACACACACAAACGGACAACCGCAAGCGTACAAACACGCACACAAGTGCGTGCGCACACACACAAACACACAAGTGCGTACACAGACACACATATAGACACACACACGCGCGCGCGCGTCCAAAAACACACACACAAACGCGCGCCTACGCACACACACACTCAAGCACACACACACATACGCGCATCGCTCGTAAACACACACACAAGCGCACGTGCGCGTACACACACACACACATAGGCAAACATGTGTGTACACACACACGCGTACACGCGTATACACAAACACATATGCGCGCGCACACACATACACGCACACACGTGCGTACACACACATAAACACACGCACACGCGCGTACACACAAAGGTGCGTACAAACACACATACACGCGCGTACACACACACGCGCGCCTACACACATACACGAATATACACACACGCACACGCGTGTACACACAAACGCGCGTACAAACACACGCACACGCACGCGTACACACACACACACCTGCGCTCGTACACACACACGCACACCCGCGCTCATACACACACACGCACACACATGCTCATACACTGACACACACACGTAAACACATGCGTACACACACGCACGCGCGTACACACACACGCATGCGTGCACGCACAGACACACACACACGTGTACGTAGACACACACACATACCCGTACACACATGCACACTTGTACACACACAAAAATGCGCGTACACACACACATGCACACGCATGCCTACACACACAAACACGCGCGTACACACACAAATGCGTGCGTACACACACACATGCACATATGCGCATACACACATGCACATATGCACTTACACAAACACACGCACGCGCGTACACACACTTGCACACGCGCGCGTACACACACACAAACAGACAAACGCTCGCGTACACACACACACACGCGCCTGCGCACACACACACGCGCACGTGCGTACAAACACACACACACGCGCGCGTGCGTACAAACACACACGCGCGTACACACACACACGCGCGCGTACACACACACGCTCCTGCGTACACACACTCGCGCGCGTGCGTACAAACACACACATGCGTGCGTACACACACAGCGCGCGCGTACACACACAGTGCGCGCGTACACACACAAACGCTTGCGTACACACACACAAACTTATGCATGTACACACACACGCACACACACCCGTACACACATACGTATACATACACACGCACACACGGCTACACACACATATGCACACGCACTTACAAACATACGCGTGTGTGTGTGTACCCGTGCGTGCGTGTGTGTGTATGTATGCGCGCAACCGTGTGTGTGTCTATGTGCGTGTGTTCGCGTTCATCTGTGAGTGCGCGCAAATGCGCGTGTGTGTACACGTGCTTATGTGTGTGTACGCGCATTTGTGTACAAGCGTGTGAGTACGCATGAGTATGTGTGTGTACGCACGCGTTTGTGTGTGTGTACGCACGCATTTGTGTGTGTACGCGTGCATGTGTTTGTACGCGCGCATGTGTGTACATGCGCGTGTGTTTGTATACGTGCGTGTTTATTTGTACGTGTGCGAGTGTGTGTGTGTATGCATGTGTGTGTGAGCATGCGCGTGCGTGTGTGTGTGTGTATGCACGCGCGTTTTTGTGTTTGTATGCGCGTGCATTTGGCTTTGTGTACGCGTGCGTGTGTGTGTATGCATGTGTATGTGTATGAGCGCGTGTTTGTGTGTGTATGCATGCGTGTGGGTGTGAGTAAGCAAGTGTGTGTGTACACGCACATGTGTGCATGTGTGTGTGTATGCGCGTGTGTCTACGTGCATTTGTGTGTGTATACCTGCGTGTGTCTGCATGTGTTTGTACACATGCGCTGTGTGTGTGTATGCGCGTGTGTGTGTGCGTGCGCGCGTGTCTGCATGTTTTTGTACGCGTGCGTGTGTGTGTGTGTATGCTCGCGTGTGTGTGTAAAAGCGTGTTTTTGTATGTACATGTGTGTGTGTACGCACGCATGTGTGTGTGTATGCACGCATATGTGTGTGTACGCACGCATGTGTGTGTGTGTACGCACGCACGTGTTTTTGTGTAAGCGCGCGCGTGTGTGTGTTCGTGCGAGCGTGTGTCTACATGCTTGTGTGTGTGCAAGCGCTTGTTTTTGTGTGTACACATGCGCGTGCGTGTGTATGTATGAGGCATGTGTGTGTATGTATGCGGCATGTGTATGTATGTATGCGGCATGTGTGTGTACGGGCACGCGTGTTTGTATGCGCGTACGCGTGTGCATGTGTATGCGCACGTGCGCTTGTGTGTGTGTGTATGCGCGCGTGTGTGTACGGGCGCGTGTGTGCGTGTGGTTACGCTTGTAAGTGTGTGCATGTATACACGCATGTGCGCTTGTGTGTGCGTGTATGCGCGCGTGTTTGTTTGCATGTACGAACATACACATGTGCGTGTGTATGCGCACATGTGATTGTGTGTGTTTTACTCGCGGAGCTTGTTTGTGTCTGTGTGTGTGTACGCCTTCGCTCGTGTGTACCCGCACGTGTGCACGTGTGTTTGTGTGGTCATGTGTGTGTGTACGCGCGTGTGTATGTGTGTACGCGCGCGTGTGTTTGTGTGTATAGGCATGCGTGTGTGTGTGTACTCGCGCGTGTGTCTGTTTGTTTTTGTGTGTACACACGTGCGTGTGCGTGTGTGAACACGTGCATGTATGTGTGTGTGTGTACATGCACATGTGCGTGCTTGTGTGTACGCGCATTTGTGTGTGTATGCACGCACGTGTGTGTGTACGTCTGTGTGCATGTGTATACATGTGCATGTGCGTGTGTGTGTATACGCACTTATGTATGCACACACGTGTGTGTTTATGCATGCACGTGTGTGTACGTGCGTGTGTGTGTACGTGCGTGTGTGTGTGTACGTGCGTGTGTGTATATGTACGTGCATGTGTGTGTACACACGCGTGTTTGTGTGTGCACATGTGTGTGTACGCACGCACGTGTTTGTGTGTATGCGCGCTTGTGTGTGTACCCATGGGCGTGTGTGTGTATGCGCGCGTGCGTTTGTGTGTGTGTAAGCGTGTGTGTGCGCATTAGTCTGTGTGTGCGCATGTATGCACATGTGTATGTATGAGGGCATATGTGTGTGCGCGCATTTGTGTATGAGCGTGTGTGTACGCACGTGTGTGTGTACGCACGCATGTGTGTGTACTTGAGCGTGTGTTTTTGTGTACCCACGCGCGTGTTTGCTTGAACACGCTCGTGTTTATTTGTACGCGTGGGTGTGCGTGTGTATGCACACGTATGTGTGTGCGTGCACATGCGTGTTTGTGTGTGCGTGCGCATGTGTGTGTGTGCGTAAGCGTGCATGTGGGTGTGTTCACGCATTCATGTGTGTGTATGCGTGTGTATGTATGCTTGCGCATGTATGCACACGTGCGCATGTGTCCATATGTGTGTACGCACGTTTGTGTGTGTGCGCGTGTGTGTTTGCGCACATGTGTGTGTGCATGTGTGTGTGCACGCGCATGTGTATGTGCGTGTGTGTGTGCATGTGTGTATGCGCAAGTGTGTGTACACATAAACACAAACATGCGCGTACACACACACAAGCGCACGTGCGCGTAAACACACACACACAAGCACATGTGCGCATACACACACAAGCGCACGTACGCGTACACATACGAACACACAAACACATGCATGTACACACACACATACACAAACACATGCACACTTACACACACACGTGCACGTACACACACACGCACGCGCGCATTCACACACACGCTCGTACACACACACGCACGCGCACGAAGACACACACGCGTACACACACACGTGCGCGTACACACACACGTGCGCGCGTGTACACACACGCACAAGCGCGTACACACACGCACAAGCGCGTACACACACGCACAAGCGCGTACACACACTCACAAGCGCGTACACACACGCAAAAGCGCGTACACACACTCTTGCAGACACGTGCATATGCATACGTACACACGCACATCCACGCACACATGCATACGCACACACATGCACACGCGCGCATACACACACATACACACGCGTGCATACACACACATGCACAAGTGCGCGTAAACAAACACACACGCACACGCGCACACAGACACCTATGCACATGCATACGTACACACACAAACGCACACGAGCATACAGATATACACGCACACGTGCGCGTACATACACACGCGTGCACACACACACGCACAGGTACACACACGCACGCGTACACACACATGCAAATTTGCGCGTACACACACACGCATGCGCGTACACACACACACACGCACACGCGCCCACACACACGCGCAAACAAACGCACATTCGCGTTTACACACACTTGCACATACACACACAAACATACGCACACACTCATACACACACACGCGCACACATATGTGCACACAAACACATCCGCATACAGACATACACGCAAATGTGCGCTTACACACACACGCACACGCACGCGTACACACACGCAAACGCGTTCGTAAACACACGTAAACAGACAAATGCGTGCGTACACACACACGAGCGTGTGCGTACAAACACACACACACGCGCGTGTGCGTACAAACAAACACACACACGCGCATACACTTAAACACACGCGTGCGTACACACACACGCATGCGAGAACACACACGCAGACACACGCCTATACACACACGCGCACATGCATACGCACACACACACGACCACACGCATAAACATACAAAAACACGCACATGCGCGCGTACACACAAACACACGCATACATGCACGTACACACACATGCGCACACGTGTGTACACACACACGTGCGCGTGTACGCACACACACGTACGTACACACACACGCGTACGTACACAAAAACAGGTACGTACACACACACAAGCGTGCATACACACATACGCGTGTGCACACACACAAACACATGTGCACGTAGACACATACACATGTGCCAGTACACACACACATGCAGACTTAAACACACACACAAGCACATACAAACACATGCAAACGCGCTTGTACACACACAAACCTGAACACACACAAACCTGTACACACACAAGCACGTAAACACACATGCGTATAGACACACACACGCATACACACACACGCGCGCATATGCGAACACTCGTGCACATACCCACACACACGCGCGTACACAAACACACGCGCACGTACTCACACACACGCACGTACACAATAAGAAACGCACGCGTACACACACGCGCGTGTGTACACACACACATGAAAGCATACACACACACACGCGCGTTATACACACACATGCATACGCATACAACCACACGCACGCACAAACACATACACGAGCGCGCGTACACACACACGCGTGCGTACACACACACGGGCTACACACACACACGCGCACTACACACACCCGAGCTACAAACACACGCGCTACACACACGCGCGCCACACACACACGCGCACGTACACACACAAACACACACATGCGCGTACACACATGCGTGTACACACACATGCACGCACATACACATACACATGTGCGCACACTTACACACACAAACCCATACACACGCATACACACACACGCGCGTGCACACACACAGGTGCGTGTACACACACAAACGCGCAATCACACACACGCGCACACACACAAACACACAAACACGCGCACATACACACACAAACGCGCAATCACACACACGCGCACACACACACAAACACACAAACACGCGCACATACACACACGTGCGCGCAAACACACATTTGCACAAATGCACACACTCAAGCAGAGACAAACATGCACACAATCAAGCAGACACAAACATGCGCACACGCGCATACACACACACACACACGCACACACGCACGTACACACACACATGCGCGTACACACACACATGCGCGTACACACACACGTGCGTTAACACACACATACGCGCTTACACACACAAACACGCCTGTACACACACATGCGTACACACAAACACGCCTGTACACACACATGCGTACACACAAAAATGCGCGCGTAGACACATATGCACGCACACACACAAACACTCGTGCATACACACGCGCGCAAGCTTATACACAGAAATGCACGTGAGTACACACAAACACACACGCACGTACATACACACACGTGCGAGCATACACACAAACACGCGCGCCTAAACACAAACGCGCGCACACACATACACATACACACACATGCATGTACACACACAAACATGCTCGCACACACACACACACGCGCGCATACACACACATATGCGCACGTGCACGTACACACACACACGCACACATGCACGTGTACAAACACACGTACACGCGTACACACACAAATACACGCGCCCGTACAGAAAAACACCCGCGTGCGTACATACAAACACACGCGCGTACACACAAACACACGTGCCTACACACACAAATGCGCACACAATCACACATGCGCACATGTGCGCATACACACACACTCGCATGCGTACACACACACGCATAGCGTGTACACACACACAAGCACATGAGTGCGTACACACGCATACGTGTACGTGCGTACACACAAACACACATGCCCGCGTACACATACACACACGCCCCTAAAAACACACTCGCGCGGGTACACACACACGCCGCATACACACACACTCGCGCGCATACATACACACAAGCGTGTGCATACACAGACACACGCGCATACAGACACACGCACACACGTGTGTACACACACACACACACGCACGTACACACACGCACGCACACACACGCGTACACACACACGCGTGTACACACACACGCGCATACACACACACGCGCGCATACACGCACGCGTGCGCGTACGAACACACGCGCGCGCACACACACACGCGCACATACACAAACAAACACACACATGCGCGTACACACACATGCGTGTACACACACATGCACGCACATACACATACACACGCACGTACACACACATACATGCACATACACACACACGCGTACACTTACACACACAAACACACACACGCACATACACACACACGCGCGTACACACACAAGCGCGTGTACACACACAAACACGCGCATTCACACACACGCGCACACAAACACAAACACACGCGCACATACACACATGTGCGCGCACACACATATTCGCACAAATGCACACACGCACGCACACACACACATGCGCGCAAATACATACACATGCACACACTCAAGCATAGACAAACATGCACACACTCAGGCATAGACAAACATGCGCTCACGCGCATACACACACACGCACACACACACGTACACACAGACACACACGCGCGTACACACACACGTACATCAACACACACACGCGTGCGTACACACACCAACACGCCTGTACACACACATGCGTACAAACAAAAACACGCGAGTAGACACACATGCATGCACACACACAAACACGCGTGCATACACACACAAGCGCGTGCGTACACAGAAATGCACGTGAGTACACACAAACACACACGCACATACACACACACATGCGCGCATACACACACAAACACGCGCGCGTACACACATACGCGCGCGTACACACACTCGCGCGCGCACACACATACACATACACACACACGCACGTACACACACAAACGTGCGCGCATACACACACACGCGCGCATACACACACACATGCACAAGCGCACGTACACACAAACACGCACACACGCACGTGTACAAACACACGTACACGCGCGCATACACACACAAACATACGCGCCCGTACAGACAAACACCAGCGTGCGTACACAGAAACACACGCGCATACACACAAACACACGTGCCTACACACACAAATGCGCACACAATCACACATGCGCACTTGTGCGCATACAAACACACTCGCATGTGTACACACACACGCATAGCGCGTACACACACACACAAGCACCTGAGTGCATACACACGCATACGTGTACGTGCGTACACACAAACATACACGCGTGCGTACACGTACACACACACAAGCGCATGTGCACATACACATGCACATGCGTACGCGCGTACACACACACACACACACCCATACACACACTCGCGCGGGTACACACACACGCCGCATACAAACACACTCGCGCGCGTACACACACACAAGCGTGCGCATACACACACACACGCAGACAGACACATGCACACACGTGCGTACACACACACGCACGTACACACACACGCATGCACTCATACACAAACGTGTACACACACACGTGTGTACACACACACGCGTGCATACAAACACACGCGCACGTGTACAAACACACGCGCGCGCACACACACACGCATGTTCACACACACACGCGTACAAACACACACGCACACACTCGTGCGTACACACACACTAACGCACGTAGACACACACGCGCATACACACACGCGCAAACACACACACATGCACTCATGTGCGCGTACACACACACGTGCAAACACACACCCACACACGCGTATACACACACAAACAGGTGGGTATACAAGCACACATGCGTACACACACAAGCACTCGTACACACACCCAAACGCACGCGTACACACACACGCATGCATACACACACACTTAAACGTACAAACACACACACATGCGCATGCGCATACACACGCGTGCATACACACACGTGAGCACACGTACAAACACACACGTACGCGCATGCACACACACACACATATGCGTGCATACACACACACACTCGCACGCGTACAAATAAACACGCGCGATACAATCACACATGCACGTGCATACACACAAATACACGCTTATGTACACACACACAAACACGCGTGTACACACTCATGCGCACGTACACACACACACGCACAGCGTTTACACACACACAAGCACATGAGTGCGTATACACGCACATGTGTAATTTCGTCCACACGCATACTTGTACGTGTGTACACACAAACACACGTGCGCGCGTACACATACACACACACAAGCCATGTGCGCATACACATGCACATGCGTTAGCGCGTACACACACACATGCCCCTACACACACACTCGCGCGGGTACACACTCACACGCCACATACACACAAACTCGTGCGCGTACATACACACAAGCGTGCGCATATACACACATGCGCATACACACACGCACACGCACGCACACACACACACGCGTATACACACACGTGCGTGTACACACACACGCACGTATACACAAACACACACGCACGAGTACACACAGACGCGCGTGCACACACACACACATGCACACACACGCACACACTCGTGCGTACACACAAAAACGCACGTACACACACGCGCATACACACACATGCACTCATGTGCGCGTACACACACATGTGCGTACACACATCCACACGAACGCATACACACACAAACACATGCGCATACATACACATGCGTACACACACAACCATGCGTACACACACCCAAACGCACGCGTACAGACACAAACGCATGCATACATACACACACTTAAACGTACAAACACACACGCACGCACAAGTGCACACACACGCGTGCATACACACATACACGTGCGCACACGTACAAACACACACGCACGCGCATGCACACACCCACACTCTCGCGTGCATACACATACACACTCGCACCCGTACAAATAAACACGCGCGATACAAACACACACGCACGTGCGTATGCACAAACACACGCGCATGTACACACACACAAACGCGCGCGTACAAACTCCTGCACGCGTACTCACACAAACACGTGCGTACACACACCTGCGCGCGTACACACACACTCGTGCATACACACAAGCTCGTACACAAACGCGCGTACACACACAAATGCACGCATACACACACATGCGCATATGCACGCACACACAGACAAACGCACACACGTGCACATACACACACAACCACGCACGTGCGTACATACACACACGCACACAAGCGCGTACACACACAAAAACATATACACACATATATGCATGCACACACACAGGCATATGTGCCCGTACACACGCACACGTGTAAGTGTGTACACACAAACACACGCTCACACGTACACACAAACACACACTTGCGCGTACACACACACACAAGCGCACGTGCGCGTACACACACACACAAGTGCACGTGCGCATACACACACGCAAGCGCACGTGCGCTTGTGTGTGTACGCGCACGTGCGCTTGCGTGTGTGTACACACGCGAACCCACAAACAGATACACGTACACACACACACACGTACACACACACACGTACAAACACACACGCGCGTGTACACACACGGGCATGTACACACACACGCATGTACACACACACGTGCATACACACACATATGCACGTGCAGACACACATACGCATACAGGCGCGCACACACAATCACAAGCACCCACACACACACGCACACACACACGCTCAAGCGCACGCACACACGCACGTAAACACACAAGTGCGTAAACACACACAAGCGCGCGTACACACACAAACACGCGCGCATACACACACATGCTTACACAAACACACGCGTGCGTACACACACAAACACGTGCCCACACAAAAGCACGCGTGCATACACAAACGCACGCGTGCGTACACACAAACGCGTGTGTGTACACACACACATGCACGTACAAACACATGTGTGCATACACACACATGTGCGCGCATACACAGGTGCGTATACACGCACATGCGCGCACACACATACACATGCACACACACATGCACGTACAAACACACACGTGCGCGCATACACACATGTGCGTGCATGCACACACAAACGCGCGTACACACACGCGCGCACATGCACATGTACACACACACGCACAAGCACGAGCGTACACACACAAACAGACACAAGCGCGAGTACACACATACACAGGCGTGCCTACACACACACAAACACACGCACGCGTACACACACACACGCACGTACACAAACATGCGCAAACAAACACACACGTGCACACGTGCGTGTACACACATGAGCTAAGGCATACACACACACAAGCTCCGCGAGTACACACAAACAAGCACACGTGCGCATACACACGCACACATGTACGTTTGTAAACGGAAACACACACGCACGCATACGCACACACAAGCGTACATGCGCGTACACATACACACACGTACGCGCGTACACACACACGCACACGCCCGTACACACACACGAGTGCGCGTACAGACACATGAGTGCGCGTACACACACACACACCGCATACACACACATACGCGCACGTACACACACACAAGTGCGCGCGTACACACACACACGCGCATGCATACACACACACACGCGTACACACACACGCGCATACACATACACATATGAACGTGCAAACACACAAGCACATGTGCGCATACACACGCACACATGTACGTGCATACACACAAACACACATGTGCACGTACACAAACACAAGCGTATGTGCGCGTACACACAAACAAGCGCACGTGCGCGTACACACACACGAGCGCAAGTGCATGTACACACGCAAGTGCACGTGCGCGTACACACACAAACACACAAACACATAAACACATGCACGTAGACACATGCGTACACACACACGCGCATGTACACACACACGCGCATGTACACACACACGCGCATACACACACATATGCGCGTGCACACACACACGCACACTGGCGCGCGCACAATCACATGTACACGCACACACACACATGTGCATGTACACACAAACAAACGCACGCATACATAAACACATGCACACATACACACATATGTGCATGTACACACACACACGTATGTGCGCGTATACGCACGTGTGCACACACACGTACAAACACACGCGCACACGCATACACACACACATACACACATGCACACACGCATAAGCACACACGCATAAGCACACACATGCATACACACATGTACACACACACGCACAGGAGAGCGTAAACACACACACGCACACGCGCGCTAGTGCATATGTACACACACAAACGCACACGCACATACAGACATACAAGCCAACGTGCGTATACGTACACATGCGCATAAACAGCACACACACACGTACACACACATGCGTGTGCGCCTACACACATATGCAAATATGCGCGTACACACACGCACGCGCGTACACACAAAAACGCACATGCGCCCACACACACACGAACACACACGCACATTCGCGCGTACACAAACTCGCGCGTAAACACACTCCCACATACACACACAAACCTACGCACACACATGCGTACACACGCGTGCACGTGCATATGTACACACACATACACGCACATCCGCATACAGGCATACACGCACACGTGCGCGTACACACACGCGCGTACACACACATGTGCGTACACACACACATGCACACGCATGCGTACACACACAAACGCGCGCGTACACACATGCACATATGCGCGTACTCAAAAACACGCACGCACGCGCGTACTCACAAACACGCACGCACAAACACGCACGCACGCGCGTACACACACATGCACGCGCACGCATATACACACACAAATGCGCATGTATGCACACACACGCGCGTGTACACACACACACGCGCGTATACACACACACACGCGCGCACGTACACATACACAGGCGCGCATACACACATACACGCGCGTATACACACACACGCGTGTACACACACGCGTGCGTACACACACACGTGCGTACACACACACACACATGTGCGTACACACACACGCGTGCGTACACACACACACACGCGTACACACACATGCGCGCTTACACACACACACGCGCACGCACACACATAACATGTACGTACACACACACCCGCGTGTACACATACACACACACGCATGTGTACACACACACACGCATGTGTACACACACACGCTTGCGTATAAAAACAAACGCGCGTACACACACACTCGTGCACATACCCACTCATACGCGCGCGTACACACCCACGCACATGTACTCACACACACGCACATGTACTCACACACACGCACATAGACATTTACACACGCGCGTACACACAGACATGCGTACACAAACAGTCGCGCATACAAACGCACACGCATGTGCATACACACACGCGCACGTGTACGTACACACACGCGCGTGTATGCACACACACGCGCGTGTACGCACACACACGCACGTGTACGCACACACACGCGCGTGTACACACACACACGCATGCGCGCGTACACACACACACGCGCGCGTACAAACACACACGCGCATACACACACACGCGTTTACACAGACACGCGTGCGTACACACACACGCACTCACGCGCAAGTACACACACACACGCACACACAGGCGCAATTACACACACACGCTCGTACAGACACAAACGAGCACTTACACACATACACGTGCGCGCGTACACATACACACGCGCGCACAAACACATGCGCACGCACACACACATACACGGGCACATACAGACACACCCCGCGTGTACACATACACACACACGCCCTTGTACACACACGCATGCGTACATACATACGCGTGTAGACACACACTCGTGCACATACACACACGCGAGCGCGTACCCACACACACGTGCGCGTTTACGCACACACACGTGCAAGCATACACACACACACGCACACGCGCGAGTACACACACACGCATACACACACACACGCATACACACACACACACACGCACACACTCGTGCATACACACACCTGCCCACACGTGCTCATACACACAAACACGCACACACACACACGCACGCACAC
Source organism: Palaemon carinicauda (assembly GCF_036898095.1). NCBI lineage: Eukaryota > Metazoa > Arthropoda > Malacostraca > Decapoda > Palaemonidae > Palaemon > Palaemon carinicauda. Next base: position 6,322,458 of record NC_090767.1, read on the forward strand.
ATGCACGTATACACACGCGCGCGCTTACACACATACACGTGTGCGCATACACACACAAATGCACGCACACACATACATGCGCACATACACAAACACACCCGCATGTACACATATACACACACGCATGTGTACACACACACGCATGCGTACACAAACACGCACGTACACACACACTCGTGCATATACCCACACACATGCGCGCGTACACACACACGTGCACATACTCACACACACGCAAGAACATGCACGTACACACAAACACGCGTACACACACACATGCACCTCTACACACACACGTGCAAGCATAAACACACACGCAAACGCGCACGTACAAACGAAAACACGCGCACACAATCACACGTGCGCGTACACAAACACGCGTGCGTACACACACAAACACACAAACACACATGCGTTCACACACACGCGCACATACACACACATGCGCGCTCTTACACACATGCGCACTCGCGTGTACACACACACCAGTGTGTACACCTACACGTGCATGTACACACAACGCTCATGTACACTTACACGCGCATGTACACACACACATACGTGCGCGTACACACACAGGCGCGCATACACACACGTTTGCGTACACACATGCACACAAACGCGCGTACACACACACGCGCGTACACACACACGCGCGTACACACACACGCACTTACACACATACACGTGCGTGCTTACACACAGACACGCGCACGCACAAACACATACACACGCATGTACACACACACCCGTATGTACACAAACAAAAACACGCATGTGTACACACACACATGCATGCGTATACACACAAACGTGCTTACACACACACTCGTGCACATACCCACACACATGCGCCCGTACACTCATACGCACACGTACTCACACATGCACACACATGCACGTACACACAAACACGCATACACACATACACGGGCGCGTACACACACAAACACGTGCGTGTGTATACACACACACGCGCGCATACACACACATGCGTGTACACAGACACGTGTGCAGTACACACACATGCACACGTACACACACACGCGCGTACACACACACGCGCGTACACACACACAAGCGCTTACACACATACACATGCGCGCATACACATACACATGCGCGCATACACATACACACACGCGCGCACGCACATACACAAACACGCGCACGTACACACACACACAAACATGCGCACGTACACACACACACAAACACGCGCACGTACACACACACATTGCGAGTACACATACACACACACGCACGTGTACAAACATACGCATGCGTACACACATACACGTGTACACATACACTCATGCACATATACACACACGCGCATGTACACACACATGCGCACGTACTCACACACATGCATACACACACACGCACGTACACACACACGCACGTACACACACATGCACGCATACACACACACATGCGCGTACAAACAAAAAACGCACGCGTACACACACACAAGCTTACACACGCACACACGCTTACACACACAAACACAAACATGCGCGTACACACATACACGCACGTACACACACACGCATGCATACACACACACATACGCGTGCGTACACACACACACGCGCGTGTACACACACAAACACATGCGTACAAACACACGCAAACACACGCGCGCGTGCTAAAACACATAAGCTCGCGCGCACACACTTGTGCATACACACACTTGCCCACACGTGCGCTTACACACACACGCACACACACACGCATGTACACAGACACACCTGCGTACACACACATGTGCGTAAACACACACGCACGCGTAAAAACACAAACATGCGCGTACACGCACATGCGTACACACACGTGCATGCGTACACATACTCGCACGCACACACAAACACGCGTGCATACACACATGCGTGCGTGCTTACACACACAAACGCGCATGCGTACACACAAACACACACGCACGTACACACACACGTGCGCGCACACACACACACGCGTGCGTACACACACACACACACTTGCATAAACACACACATGTGCGCACACACATACACATGCACACAGACACACACGTACACACACACGTGAGCGCATACACACACACGCGCGCACATGCACGTGTACAAACACACGCACACGCGTGCACATGCACGTGTACAAACACACGCAAAAGCGCGCGTACACACACAAACAGACACACACGCGAGTACACACACACACGTGCGTACACTCACACAAACACACGCGCACGTACACACAAACACACATGCGCGTACAAACAAACACACGCGCGCGTACACACAAACACACGCGCGTACACACACACAAGCGCACACAAACACACATGCCCATACAAACATGTACACAAACACACGCACACACGCACGCACTCGCACGCGTACAAATAAACACGCGCGTGCATACACAAACACATGCGCCTGTACACACAAACATGCGCGCGTACACACACACGAGTGCGTACACACACACAAATGTGTGCGTACACACACAAGCGCGCATACACACACATACATACACACACACTCGTACACAAATGCGCGTACAGACACACATGCATGTGTACACACACGCGCGTATATGCGCGCACACACACACAATTGAGCACACGCGTGCGTACACACACACACACGCACACACACGCGGGATTACATACAAACACGTGTGCCTACACACACACAAACAGACACACCCGTGAGAAAAGACACACACGCGCGGGCCTACACACACACAAACACACGCGTGTACACACACACGCACACAAACACACACGTGCACACACGTGCGCGTACAAACACGGGCGCATGCGTACACACACACGCACACACACAAGCGCTGCGAGTACACACACACACATGCGCGCATACACGCAAACACAAGCGCACGAGCGCATACACATGCACACGCGTACGCGCGTACACACAAACACATGCCCGTACACACACACGAGTGCGGGTACACACACACACACGAGTGCGCGTACACACACGAGTGCCCGTACACACACACACGCTTGTACACAAACACAAGTGTGCTCGTACACACACACACGCACGCGCGTACACACAAATACACACACACGCGCGCATACACACACAAGTGCACGTGCGCGTACACACGCACACGTAAGCATACACACACAAGCGCACGTGCACGTACACACACGAACACAGAAACACACGCACGTACACACACACACGCTCGTGCATATACCCACACACACGCGCACGTACACATACACACGCGCACGTAATCACACACGCGCATGTAATCACACACGCACACACATGCACGTACACACACACATGCACACGCGCTCGTACACACAAAAACACGCGCACACATGCGTGTACACACACACGCGCATACACACAATCACGCGCGTACACACATATGCGTAAAAACACACAAGCGCACGTACACACACAAACACATGCATGAACACACACACGCGCACGCGTACACACACTCGCACACACACTCGCGCGCACACACACAAGCAAGCGAGCACACGCAAATGCACGCACATAATCACAAACACATGCGCGTACACACACACACATGCACGTACACACACACGTGCGCGTACACACACACGCGCATTCACAGACACACACGCATGTACACAGACACGCGTGCGTACACACACATGTGCACGTACACACAAACATACGAACATGCGCGTACACACACACACATGCGCTTACACACATAAAAGTGAGCGCCCACACACACACATGCATGCGCACACACACACGCGTGTGCACACACACACACACACACGCGTGAACACACACACACAAACACATACACGCGCACACACACACACACACGCGTGAGCACACACACACAAACACATACACGCGCACACACACACACACACCCATGTGTACACATACACACACATGCACGTGTACCAGACAAAAACATGCGCGTACTCACACACGCACGTACACACACACGCATGCATGCGCGCACAGACGCACACACACGTGTACGTACACACACATTCATGCCCGTACACACACACATGCACACTTGTACACACACGCGTACACACACATGTGTGCGCATACACAGGCACGTGTACACACACACATGCGTACACACACAAGCGCACGTACACACGCACACCCCCACGCACGTACATACACACACAAACACATGTGTATGCACACACACGAGCGTGTACACACACGAGCGTGTACACACACACGTGTACACACACGCGCGCGTACACACAAACACGTGTACACACACCCACGTGTACACACATACGCGCGCTTGCACACATACACGTACGCGCGTAAACACACACATACACATGCACGCACACACACACCCGCGTGTACACATACACACACAAGCATGTATACACACACATGCTTGCGTATACACACAAACACGCATACACACACAAACTCGTGTATATACCCACACACACGCAAAAGTACTCACACACACGCACACACATGCACGTACACACACACATACACACACTTGTGTACACACACATACATACACACACGAGCGCGCGTTCACACGCACACGCACGCGCATACACACACGTGTGCTTGTACGCAGACACACACGCGTTTACGCACACACACGTTTGTGTACACACACACGCGGGCGCGTACACACACACATGCGTGCGTACACACACATGCGTGCGTACACACACATGCGTGCGTATACACACACGCGTGCGTACACACACACGCACATACACACACGTGCGCGTACACAGACACGCGTGCGTACACACACACACGCACGCCCATATACACACACACGCACACACACACACGCATACACACAAACGAGCACTTACACACATATACGTGTGTGCGTACACATACACATACGCGTGCGCACACACTTGCGCGCATGCACACACACATACACGCGCACGTACACACACACCCGCATGTACACATACACACACATGAACTTGTACACACACATACGCATGCGTACGCACATACGAGTGTACACACACACTCGTGTACACACACACTCGTGCACATACACACTTGTGCACAAACACACACACACGCACACGTACACACACACGTGTGCTTGTACACACACAAACATGCAAGCATACACACACACACACGCGCGCATACACACACACGCATGAGTACACACACACACACATACACGCACGCGTACTCACACACACACGCATACACACACATGCACGCGTACTTACACACACAAACACAAACACGCACGTACATACACACACGCGTACACACACACGCGTGCGTACACACAAACATACTCGAACACTCACACCTGTGCGTGTATACACACAAACACATGCATACACACACACACACACGCACACACACACACATGTGTGCACGTACACACACACACACGCATGCGCTCACACACAGACGTGCGCACGCACACACATTCGCACAATTGCACGCATGCGCGCACACACACAAACGAACACAAACAAGCGTGCAAACACTCACACACACGCACACACTCGTGCATACACACATGCCCACACGTGCGCATACACACAAACACGCACACACAGGCACGCACACACTCACGTACACAAACACAGGCGCGCTTACACACATACACGTGCGCGCTTACACTCACACACGCGCACACAAACACACACTCGTGCACATACCCAGACACACGCACACGTACACACACACATGTACGTACTCACACAGACGCACAAAAATGCACGTACACACAAACACGCGTACACACACACATGTGCCTGTACACACACACATATGCAAGCATACACACACACGCACAAGCGTACATACACACATGCAAACACGCGCGTACACACACAAACAGGTACACACACACGTGCGCGCGTACACACACATGCGCACACACACACAAGCGCATGTACACACGCACACGCATGCGCACACACACACACGCATGCGCTTACACACACACGCGTGTACACACACGCATATACACAAACACACACGCACGTACACAGACATGCGTGCGTACACACACGCGCACACACGTGCATGTACACACACACCCACACACACGCTCGTACACACACACGCGCGCTCACACAGATACAAGTGTGCGTACACACACACATGCGTACACACACACACTCGTGCACATACCCAGACACATGCAAGCGTACACACACACGTACATACTCACACACAGGCACACATATGCACGTACACACAAACACGCGTACACACACATGTGTGCCTGTACACACACACGTGCAAGCATACACACACGCACAAACGTACGTACACACACATGCCAACACGCGCGTACACACACAAACATGAACACACAAACAAGTACACAAACGCATGCACGTACACACACATGCGCACACACACACAAGCGCACGTACACATACAAATGCATGCGCATACACAGACACGCGCGTACACACACAGGTATACACAAACATACACGCACATACACAGACACGCGTGCTTACACACACACACACGTGCATGTACATACACACTTGCACACACGCTCGTACACACACACGCCCAAGCTTACACAGATACAAGTGCGCGCGTACACACAAACACACGCGCGCTTACAGAGATACAAGTGTGAGCGTACACACACACACGCGCACACACACGCGCATGCACACATACATACACAGGCATGTACACACACCCGCGTGTACATATACACACACATGCATGTGTACACACACACAAACTCATGCGTACACACACACTCGCATACACACGCACGCGTACACACACGCGCGTACACACACACTTGTGCACATACACACACACGCGTACATACACACGCATGCGTGCGCGCACAGACACAAACACGTGTACGTAGACACACATTGACATGCCCGTACACACACACTTGCATACTTGTACACACACACATGCATACTTGTACACACACACATGCGTGTACACACACACGTGCGCGCCTACACACAAACACGCGAGCACAAACACAAGCGCGCGAACACACACAAACGCATGCGCATGCGCATGCCCACACACATATGCGTGTACACACACTCCCATTCACAAACACACACGCATATACACAGACACGCATGCGTACACGCATGCGTACACGCACACGTGCACGTACACACACGTGCAGACACACGCGTACACACACACACTTGCGCTTACACACATACAAGTGCGTGCGTACACACACACACACGCATGTGCACACACACACACACATGTGCGCACACAAACAAATGCGCACGCACACACACATACACGCGCACGTACACAAACACCCCCACATGTACACATACACACACATACACGTGTACACACACACACATGCGTACACTCACGCGCACGTACACACACACATTAGTGCACATATACACACATGCGCGGGCGTACACACACGCGCGCGTACACACACACTCATGCTCGTACACACACATGCAAACTTTTACACACACACACATGCGCGTACACACAGAAGTGCGCGTACACACAGGAGTGCGCGCATACACAGGCGCGTGTACACACACATGCGTACATACACAAGCGCGCGTACACAAACAAGCGCCCATACACACACAAGCGCGTGTACACTCGCACACGCACATGCAAACGCACACACATGTACATACACACACAAATACACGTGTACGCACACACACGCGCGTGTAGACACACACACGCGCGCGTACACACACGCGCGCGTACACACACACACATGTGTACACACACATACGTATACACACACACGCATGTTTACACACATACACATGCGCGTGTAAACACACACACGTGCACGCACACACAAACACATGCACGCACACACACACCCGCGTGTACACATACACACACACGCATGTACACACACATGCTTGCATATACACACAAACACGAGTACAACACACACACTCGTGCACCTACCAACACATACGCACACGTACTCACACACACGCACACACATGCACGTACACACATACACACACGTGTGTACACACACATGCGTACACACACAAGCGCGCGTTCACACACACACACACGCGCATACACAAACGTGCGCAAACGCACACACACTTGCGCGTACGCACACACACGCGCGCGTACGCACACACACGCGCGCGTACGCACACACACGCGCGCGTACGCACACACACGCACGCGTACGCACACACACACATGTACGCACACACGCGCGCGTACGCACACACACACGTGTACGCACACACACGTTTGTGTACACACACAAAAGCACGCATAGACACACACAGACACACACGCGTGCGTACACACACACGCGCGTGTACACACACACATGTGCATACACAGACGTGCGTGCGTACACATACGCACACACGCGCAAGAACACACACATACACACACACGCAAATACACACACACACACGCACACACACATGCGTACACACACACGTGCGCGCGTACACATACAGATACGTGCGCGCACACACACACACGCGCATGCACACAAACATACACGCGCACGTACACACACACACCCACGTATACACACACACAAGCACTTGTACACACACACACACTCGTGCACACACATGTGTGTACACACACACATGCACACGCATGCGTACACACACAAACGCGCGCGTACACACATGCACATACGCGCGTACTAAAAAACACACGCACGCGCGTACTCACAAACACGCACGCACGCGCGTACACACACATGCACGCGCACGCACATACACACACAAACGCGCATGTATGCACACACACGCGCGTGTACACACACACGCGCGTATACACACACACACGCGCGCACGTACACACATACACAGGCGCGCATACACACATACACGCGCGTATACACACACGCGCGTGTACACACACGCGTGCGTACACACACACACACATGTGCGTACACACACACGCGTGCGTACACACACACGCGTACACACACACGCGTACACACACATGCGCGCTTACACACACACGCGTGCACGCACACACATAACATGTACGTACACACACACCCGCGTGTACACACACACACAAGCATGTGTACACACACACACGCTTGCGTATACAAACCAACGAGCGTACACACACACTCGTGCACATACCCACACATACGCGCGCGTACACACCCACGCACATGTACTCACACACACGCACATGTACTCACACACACGCACATACACACACACAGACATTTACACACGCGCGTACACACAGACATGCGTACACAAACAGTCGCGCTTACACACGCACACGCATGTGCATGCACACACGCGCACGTGTACGTACACACACGCGCGTGTACGCACACACACGCGCGTGTACGCACACATATGTACGTATACGCACACACGCGCGTGTACACACACACACGCACACGCCCGTACACACACACGAGTGCGCGTACAGACACATGAGTGCGCGTACACACACACACCGCATACACACACATACGCGCACATACACACACACAAGTGCGCGCGTACACACACACGCGCATGCATACACACACACACACGCGTACACACACACGCGCATACACATACACATATGAACGTGCAAACACACAAGCACATGTGCGCATACACACGCACACATGTACGTGCATACACACAAACACACATGTGCGCGTACACACACACAAGCGTATGTGCGCGTACACACACACAAGCGCACGTGCGCGTACACACACACGAGCGCAAGTGCATGTACACACGCAAGTGCACGTGCGCGTACACACACAAAAACACAAACACATAAACACATGCACGTAGACACATGCGTACACACACGCGCGCGCATGTACACACACACGCGCGCATGTACACACACACGCGCATGTACACACACACGCGCATGTACACACACACGCGCATACACACACATATGCGCGTGCTCACACACACGCACACTGGCGCGCGCGCACAATCACATGTACACGCGCACACACACATGTGCATGTACACACAAACAAACGCACGCATACATACACACATGCACACATACACACATATGTGCATGTACACACACACACACGTATGTGCACGTATACGCATGTGTGCACACACACGTACAAACACACGCGCACACGCATACATACACACATACACACATGCACACACGCATAAGCACACACATGCATACACACATGTACACACACACGCACAGGAGCTCGTAAACACACACACGCACACGCGCGCTAGTGCATATGTACACACACAAACGCACACGCACATACAGACATACAAGCCAACGTGCGTATACGTACACATGCGCATAAACAGCACACGCACACATACACACACATGCGTGTGCGCCTACACACATATGCAAATATGCGCGTACACACACGCACGCGCGTACACACAAAAACGCACATGCGCCCACACACACACGAACACACACGCACATTCGCGCGTACACAAACTCGCGCGTAAACACACTCCCGCGTACACACACAAACCTACGCACACACATGCGTACACACGCGTGCACATGCATATGTACACACACATACACGCACATCCGCATACAGGCATACACGCACATGTGCGCGTACACACACGCGCGTACACACACATGTGCGTACACACACACATGCACACGCATGCGTATACACACAAACGCGCGCGTACACACATGCACATATGCGCGTACTCGAAAACACGCACGCACGCGCGTACTCAAAAACACGCACGCACAAACACGCACGCACGCGCGTACACACACATGCACGCGCACGCACAAACACACACAAATGCGCATGTATGCACACACACGCGCGTGTACACACACACACGCGCGTATACACACACACACGCGCGCACGTACACATACACAGGCGCGCATACACACATACACGCGCGTATACACACATGCGCGTGTACACACACACGTGCGTACACACACACATGTGCGTACACACACACGCGTGCGTACACACACACACACGCGTACACACACATGCGCGCTTACACACACACGCGCGCACGCACACACATAACATGTACGTACACACACACCCGCGTGTACACATACACACACACGCATGTGTACACACACACACTCACATGTACTCACACACACGCACATACACACACATAGACATTTACACACGCGCGTACACACAGACATGCGTACACAAACAGTCGCGCATACAAACGCACACGCATGTGCATACACACACGCGCACGTGTACGTACACACACGCGCGTGTATGCACAAACACGCGCGTGTACGCACACATATGCACGTATACGCACACACACGCGCGTGTACACACACACACGCATGCGCGCGTATACACACACACGCGCGCGTACAAACACACACGCGCATACACACACACACGCGTTTACACAGACACGCGTGCGTACACACACACGCACTCACGCGCAAGTACACACACAGGCGCAATTACACACACACGCGCGTACAGACACAAACGAGCACTTACACACATACACGTGCGCGCGTACACATACACACGCGCGCACAAACACATGCGCATGCACACACACATACACGGGCACATACAGACACACCCCGCGTGTACACATACACACACACGCCCTTGTACACACACGCATGCGTACATACATACGCGTGTAGACACACACTCGTGCACATACACACACGCGAGCACGTACACACACACGCACGCGTACGCACACACACGTGCGCGTTTACGCACACACACGTGCAAGCACACACACACACACGCACATGCGCAAGTACACACACACGCATACACACACACACGCATACACAAACACACGCATACACACACACACGCACATACTCGTGCATACACACACCTGCCCACACGTGCTCATACACACAAACACGCACACACACACACGCACGCACACATGCACGTACACACACGCGCGCGCTTACACACATACACGTGTGTGCATACACACACAAATGCACGCACACACATACATGCGCACATACACAAACACACCCGCATGTACACATACACACACACGCACGTGTACACACACACGCATGCGTACACAAACACGCGCGTACACACACACTCGTGCACATACCCACACACATGCACGCGTACACAAACACGTGCACGTACTCACACTCACGCAAAAACATGCACGTACACACAAACACGCTTACACACACATGCACCTCTACACACACACGTGCAAGCATACACACACACGCAAACGCGCACGTACAAACGAAAACACGCGCACACAATCACACGCGCGCGTACACAAACACGCGTGCGTACACACACACACGCGTGTGTACACACACAAACACACAAACACACATGCGTTCACACACATGCGCACTTACACACACATGCGCACTCTTACACACATGCGCACTCGCGTGTACACATGTAATAGTTAGAATAGTAATATTACATGTTTAAAACAAATGACGTAATATGTCATGTTGGTTGGAAGAGCTAACCGTGAGATTTGCTATGGTCAACTCAAATTGTAAGCAGGATGTAAGATGCTGAGTTGCCATTCTTTCTTAGTGTCAACACATTGTCTCTTCGTGTGAGAGTTTGTGACGTCACCGGATGCAGGTGTCTTCCGATTCCGTCACTTAGCCAAATTAAAGCAAGTGTACGATATTTGGGATATCAGTAATTTATTGAGTTCATATCTAAACTTCACCAGAATTGGTCATGTGGACCAACACAGCTTCCTCCAGTGATGGAGATGTTTAACTCAGTTGTTTATTCACAATAAAACTTAAAAACCACTAAGATGTGTTCAATAAACCATTTAAATACATCTGAAAACAACTCATACTCAAATGTGTGCTTAAGACAGTAGCACACCAATAAATGGTGGCAGCGATTAAACTCAAAGACAGCGGTTAAACTCTAAGGCAGCGATTAAACTCTAAGAATTAGAGAAATATCTTCAAGACTTCAAAATAAATAGCTGTAAAACCAGAGATATATCTTCAAGACTTCAACATAAAAGCTGTAATACCTGATAAAGATCTTCAAGAACTCAAAACTATCTACAAGAATCTACAATTTTGACTAAGTCCAACGGAAATGCTAACACCAACATATGTTAGTATACAAATAGAATCTTCAATCAACATCCTAGGAAACCCAAGGACTGGCATTCAACTATTGCAAGACATATCCAGGAAGAACTACAAACAACAGGAAACTAGAACGAGACATCGCTAACAAAACATCAAGAGAGAGAGAGAGAGAGAGACGACGAGTCGACTTCATATAAAGCTAAGTACAGAGATTTTGTATTCATTTCAGTTTGGGCAGTGAAGTGTAGTTATCACAAGTCGTTAGTCAATTATTACTGGGGTGAGTGAATTCCTAAACTTTGTTATAAGAAACTCCGAATTCTCATTTTTAATTTTTCTTTCTTTGTGCTAATTCCTTTTTCTTTCATAAACTCTTGGGGGGAAATGTATTGGGATTAGTAACATTGTTGGGGGAATTTTATTATACATATGCGTTTACGCAGTGGGCGTCTGTACTCATATAGATATTTTGATAGGATTGAAAGGGGTCAAAGAGATAGAAAAAAAAAATACAGCAGTCATGGCTCCTCCTGTCAGCCCTACCCCTGGACCTAGTGGTGTAGGCCAGGCTAATCCTCCTCCAATTGTGACGCTTGTAAATGCCAGGTCAGCAATCCTTCCTTTTCAAGGCCGTGTCAACGGGTTCTTGCCACAAAATGTGGAGTCATGGATTTCATCCGTTGATGCCCATTTAAATGCCAAACAAATCGTAGATCCTTTTGTACAATTACAAGAAGCTAAAAGTTTTATAGATTTTTCTAAGGGAGATGCGAGTGCGTATTTAAGAGGTGTTTCATTTCAGGAAGCAGTTACTTGGGATGATTTCAAAGTTAGGTTACGTGCTATTTATGGGGGTGAGGAAGCTTTGGATGTAGTGTTAACGTTACGAAATACACTTAATCAAGCCACTATGAATCGGCTTAATGTTGTTGAGAGAGCAGCTCTCATAGCTGATAGGCTTAACGAATATCAGGACATTTTAGGTAATTCCACTTGGGTTACTAACGATAATATCTCCGTGAAAGATTTTTTACGATTAATGTATTTAACTTGCATGACACTTATGTTGCCTGAAGCTTTAGTGCGGTGCTTTGATAAGAAGTTAATGCCTGCAAGTACGGAATTGGATGTCTATAAACAGATAAAGAAACACATGTCCAAGTGTCCAGATCTCGATCCCGTGTTAACTCAAGTTTTTGCTAAGAATGAAACAAAACCACAAACAGTGAACGTAATTAACAATCCAGTAGCGGGAGTGACGTGTTACAACTGCAAACGTCAAGGTCACATAAGCGCAGACTGTAGAACGAAATTTTGTTCAGTTCACAACACAGGATCACATTCTTATAGTCAATGTTACGCGCGTAAGACACAACAATATCCTAGAAATACACAGTCAATTCCACAGTCAGTTCCATATGGAAATAAAAAGAAAAATCCTCATTTTAACAATAAAAAGAAACAACAAAATGTCAATGCAGTTTAGAGTCCGAAACAAACAAACACTTCTTCAAATATCGCTGAGCCTGGGCCGTCAAACCAGACCTCGCAAAGTCAGCCTAATTTTCAGAATGTGCAGAGCAAAGCAAATACCACATAGTTAACTCTAGAGGGGAAGAGAGTGATGTTGGGTCAAGGTCATTTATGTCAACATCAATAGTATTGAATAATCAATTTAATGTTTTATCAGATAATTGTGAGACAATAGATTTTCCTATGAAACACACGGCCGAATTAAGTAAAACAGTGCATGCTCCCGTAGATTTGCAACGAATTCATACAATAATAAGCCAAAATGAGTTACGGCCAACCTTATATGCTGTAAATTTAGAACACAAATCCTTTACGTTATTTTTTGACTCTGGTAGTCCACGTAATATTATGGATTTGAAGACGCATCATTTGTTGTTTTCGAACTTTCCGATTGAAAAATCAGGAATCAGACTTTCAGGTATAGGAAATAATGAATTAAACGTCATAGGCATAACTCATATTCAGTTCAGAGTCGGTAATCGCACGTTTGCCGATACATTTGTTGTTGTGAAAAACATTAATATGTATCCAGCTGTAATTATAGGATACCCATCTATGGGAAATCAAAACATTATCTTAGCTCCTGCAAAGCACGGCGTGTATATCAAAGGGAAATTCTATAAGTCTTCTAATACTTTAAAGTCAGTTTTGGATAAAAAGGAGACGACAAATGTAACCGTAACGTACGTTGAAGAACCAATAACTTGTCTCACTAATAAAGAAATAATATACGCGACCCAGCAGAATTCTCGTTCACCCGTAATATCATCTTGCACGCAATATATCGAACCAAACATACCTTCGAATTTAATAGTGCAAATAAAGAAAACACTACCGGGATCTGAAATATTAATCCTTTCCGATACTTTGAAAACTAACGGATTGTCTGTCACACAAGCTATTTATACAGTAGGCTCACATCAGCAATGTAATATCGAAGTCTGTAATCATTTAAATAACACTTTAGTAATTCACAAAAATCAACATATCTTGGATGTAGAAGTTTATAAACATCGTATTCTTACCGTTGCTGAAATCAATCACTCTCAATCAGTTGCGGATGAATCCCTTTTACGATCTATTAAAAATAAAATCAGTAAGGACATTCAAGACGAAGAAATTCAGCAGAAAATTTTTGAACTTTTAAATAAATATACAGATGTCTTTTCCACTACGGATGGATCCTTAGGAAAAACAGATGTGATCGAGCATCAAATAAGGTTAAAAGACAAACAGAAAATTATATATGTACCCTCGTACAGACTCCCTATGAAATTCCAGAATGAAATAAATGATGAAGTAGGTAAAATGTTAGAGGAAGGAGTCATTAGAAAATCAAATAGCCCTTATAATTTTCCTTTAATAGTTGTACCGAAAAAAGATCGAACATGGCGTATCTGCGTCGACTTTCGTCGTCTAAACGAGGAAACGATCCCTGATCGATTCCCAGTGCCATGTACTGACGATATTTTGTCTTTGTTAGGTCAGAATAAATATTTTACCAGTTTGGACTTACTTAAAGGCTTTCACCAGATATCATTAGAAGAAGATAGTATCCCATACACAGCCTTCAGCACAGCCAGGGGACATTATGAATTTTTACGGATGCCTTTTGGTTTACGTTGTGCTCCTATAACATTTACAAGAATGATTAACATAGTGTTTGGAGACTTGTTAGGGGATATATTGCATGCCTATATGGATGATCTTGTAATCTTTTCCAACACCTTAGAGGAACATCTACGTAAGTTAGAACTAGTACTACAGAGATTAAGACAACATAACTTAAGGGTAAAGATTAGTAAGTGTGAATTTTTCAAAACAGAATTAATATATTTGGGTTTCATGGTGTCAAGCCAAGGTCTTAAAGTAGTCCGTGATAAGGTGTCGGCTATACGTAATTTTCCCATACCTACTAATGTCAAGGGAATACAGCAATTTCTGGGTTGTAGTGGATATTACAGGCGTTTTATACGCAACTATTCAATAATAGCCGCTCCTTTAACTGATCTTACGAAGAAGGGCGTAGATTTCATATGGTCTGAGCAACATCAACAGGCGTTTAATACTTTGAAAGATGAACTGTGTAGTTCTCCTTTCTTAAAATTTCCTGACTTCGGTAAGGAATTCTTCATTGCAACAGACGCCTCAGACTTAGGAGTAGGAGGGGTATTGCTTCAGCAATATGATAAACAGTTTTTCCCGATAGCTTTCTATTCTCGAAAATTGAGAACTTCCGAAAGTAAGTATGCAGTAATAGACAAGGAAGGACTAGCTATTGTTAATTCGCTAGTGCATTTTAAGTTCATAATTTACGGTTATCCCGTTAAGGTTCTTACTGACCATAAACCACTAACAGAGTTCTTTAAAGGCTTCAATCACAGCCCTAAACGAACTCGGTGGCATTTAATCATTCAAGATTTTGGCGCAAGAATCGGGTATTTACCTGGGAAAGCAAATATCATTGCGGATGCATTATCACGCAACCCCGTGTCATCTTGTACGGAGTCTTTAGCTGAATTAATAGATATATCAACATCCATGCCTATTGTAAAAACAATATCTGAACAAGAAGATTTAGGCTGGAGTGCTGAATTGTTACAGACTGAGCAAAGAAAAGATCAGAAAATAGAAACAATTATAAATGCTTTGAAAGGCAATCATAAAGAAAAAGAATATATAAAGTATAAGCAGCAGAATTATGTAATCAAAGATAATATTCTGTGTAGGACTGTGACAAGGAAAACCCGCAATACACCACATGTAACTAACGACCAGGTAGTAGTACCAAACTCACTTGTTTCCACTGTCCTGAATTGGTTGCATTCAAATCCATTACATGGACACCCTGGGTTCTCATTAATGTCACAGAAAGCCAAATCATTGTTTTATTGGCATACAATGCTTACAGATATAAAAAGACACATAGCTAATTGTCGCACATGTCAGGAAAACAAAGGGCATACGAAAACACCTGTCAGCTTAGGAGCTTATCCTGTTCCCAATCAACCCTTTGAAAGAATACATTTAGATTTGTTAACAGGATTTTACGAGTCAGACAGAGGAAATAAGCACCTCTTAGTAATTATAGATGCTTTAACTCGATATATAGAACTAATAGCGCTTAAAACTAAAACTGCGATTGAATGCGCTAGGAAGTTTTACGAGTGTTACATTTGTAAACATGGAATTCCACACATGATAATCTCAGACTCGGGTGGTGAATTTAATAATCACTTTCTTATCTCATTGTGTGAATTCCTCAACATAAAGAAGGTTAATACCATGATATATCACCCAGAGTCGAATGGGCTAGTGGAAAGAGCAAATAGGAAGATATTAAATATATTAAGGGTAACACTAGGGGGATCAGACCCCAACTGGGATATTGCAATACCGGCGGCACTGAGTACTCTGAATCATTCATATCATATATCAATTAAAATGTCACCGCATGAAGCATTGTATGGTACCCCAGTTAGAACACCTTTCCATGTATTAACGCCTACAACTAATCTATCAAATCCTTTAAAAGAATATATAAATGCAAGTAT
The DNA here is from genome assembly GCF_036898095.1 of Palaemon carinicauda. Lineage (NCBI taxonomy): Eukaryota > Metazoa > Arthropoda > Malacostraca > Decapoda > Palaemonidae > Palaemon > Palaemon carinicauda. Next base: position 6,340,579 of record NC_090767.1, read on the forward strand.
AAGTCGATATGATATCCTTCGAAAGAATTTAGAAGAATCACAAATCATAATGAAAAGGAATCATGATAAAATAACGAAACCAACTAAAACATATACCGTGGGTGATAACATCTATATTCAAATCAATGTCAGAAAAGGGCTCAACTATAAACTAACACCTAAGTTTGAAGGCCCATTTAACATTTTGGAAACATTAACGGCCAATAGGTTTAGAATTCAAAACGTAGCCCAACCCACGGATGAGAGAATAGTACCATTGTCTCACATAAGAAATTAAAAAGAAGTGAGGAAAAATTTTAATTTTTGTGACTAAAAGTTTTCTTTTTAATACAGGAGTAATTACATATATTTTTTCTCGTTACAGGTTTCCAAGATGAATTTTTTGTTGTTGGGAGTGATATTGTTCGCTCAGACATTTTTTTCGTATGGGATGAGTTCTAAGACTAAGAATATATATTTTAAATATGGCAATATAGTTGAAAGACAAGAAGACATTTTTATTACATCAACCAACGTAATTGTCGAAGTGCATATGCAAGCAATTTTTCTTCAAGAGAATGATGTCACTAGCTTAAGAACCGCCATTTCAAGGTTTTCTGCATCATTGGATGAGTTGCATAGGAGACATTTTCATTTGACTACTAAGAGTTTGCTTGGATCAACATTAAAAGTTGCAGAGATGCTATCTGATGACTTGAAAAATAAGACTGGAGAGACAGGATCTTTGGCTTATGACCTTTTGATGTGGACTGTAGGACACGAACAAAAAGAAAGACGGAATCCGTTCATTTATGCTGCATTAAGCATCTTTGGGTCTGTTGCAAGTTTTGGTTTAGGACTTTCCAATCGTCTTAAAATTAGTAATCAAAATAAGAAAATTGAGTTCTTGACTCATAAAGATGAATTGATTATGTCAGAACTAAGGGATCAGTTAGCTTCAATCAATAAAATTATGGATTTGTTAAATGAACATTCAGATAATATCGTTCAAATTATGGAAGTACAGGATTTGTTGGCAACATTAACGTATTATGATTCAAAGATAGATCACATACATAACAGAATTGCACATTTCATTGAGAAATCCAAGGATTATGTAGAAGCTATCACGTTAGCAACTAAAGGTGTATTGTCGCCCCATTTGTTGCCTATACGTTACTTAAAATTAGTTCTGGAGAACACTAGGGATAAACTAGGCTATGTTCCTTTGTTAGACGAACATAGGTTAGAATTTTATTACAGCCTAATTACAGTAAACGTAGATATTAACAAGATTAGGATTACAATTCCCTTTGATTCTTCTGATGCCTGGCAATCTTACAGGATATCACCATTTCCGACTTTCATGACGAATCACTCAAATCCAGTAATATCCAGTTTGACAGGACACGTATTGATTTCCCCAGACAAGGAAACATATACGGTCATTAAAGACTTAAATCAATTAACTCACTGTTCAGACGCAATGGATAGAAAAATATGTACAGCTGACTCATTTGAATTCCGTAAAAACTTGATGGATTCATGCGAGTTAGGTATAGTGCTAGACGGTGCTCTCTCCCATACAAGTGAAAATTGTCTGGATAGGCTTTATCCCTTTGACAATAAAGAATTCAATTGCAGACTAAATAATGGCTCGTGGATACGATACGACAAGGACGGCTTCAATGTATCATGCCCTGACGGATCCACATCCTTCAACAACATCTTCGTCGCAGCAGATGGCTGTATCGGGACTTCCCCGAATTCCATGGTGACTGGCCTACGGACAATCATCAGAGAACGAGCTTACTTCGCGAACTTCACGTGGACCTCTACAATGCCCGCACTTCCTCTCCCCTATAAAGGAAGTGTGGCAAAACGCTTAATGAAACTTACCGAAAAGGACCACCTGTCACCGACTTACAAAGAGATTCTTCACCCTATATTACTAGCTGGTTTTTGTGTAACGGTGTTAATTTTTATCGCCGTGAACATCCTTGTTTGGCGTAGGTTACGGCACAGCAAGCAGCTACAAAGGAACGAGTTGAATAGCCCTGACAATACCCCCTACCTGATCCAATTCAAAGCTGTATGAGTGGCCACCTCATTCGCTAAGGGAGTAATTTGTCAGGATGATGTTTGTATGAAAAGCTGATTAGTACGCTAGTAATATGTAATTAAAGAAATTCTCTACATTTGCATTGTTAAAAATACATTTAAAATAACATTTAAAAAATAAATAAAATAAAAAAGGATATAAATCATTTTTTTCTCTCGGCATCTAATAAAAATATATAAGCCGGAATGTTAAAAAAGAAAAGAGAAAAAAAAAATATAAGAGAATCTATGGGCATCTAATAAAATGTATCAGCCCTATATATAAATATACATATATATGTACGAAACCGTGGTACGTGTACGTACCAGGAATTCGTATTTGTGCACTAAAAATTGAGTATCTTGTTTCTGACAAAGGTAACAATTATTCTTTATCAAGTTACCGAATCATTTGTAAGTCAGAATTTGTTTTGTTTTTTGGTACCATGTAATCATTTGCTAGCAATGTACCATATATATGATCTTGGTTTTATCATGCATTTTTCTTTTTGCTTTGGTAATATCTTTTTTGTATGCATTATTGTTATTATTTTTGATGTGCCTATTTGGACATTCGTCCTCAGTTGGATATAGCTAGTTTTGAACAAAGAATGATACGTATGTCCAGTCACACCTAATAACCATATTTCGGCTTGTTGTTAAATTTTTGTAAAAAAATTGAGATAGCTGGCCGAGCTTATGTAATAGTTAGAATAGTAATATTACATGTTTAAAACAAATGACGTAATATGTCATGTTGGTTGGAAGAGCTAACCGTGAGATTTGCTATGGTCAACTCAAATTGTAAGCAGGATGTAAGATGCTGAGTTGCCATTCTTTCTTAGTGTCAACACATTGTCTCTTCGTGTGAAAGTTTGTGACGTCACCGGATGCAGGTGTCTTCCGATTCCGTCACTTAGCCAAATTAAAGCAAGTGTACGATATTTGGGATATCAGTAATTTATTGAGTTCATATCTAAACTTCACCAGAATTGGTCATGTGGACCAACACAGCTTCCTCCAGTGATGGAGATGTTTAACTCAGTTGTTTATTCACAATAAAACTTAAAAACCACTAAGATGTGTTCAATAAACCATTTAAATACATCTGAAAACAACTCATACTCAAATGTGTGCTTAAGACAGTAGCACACCAATACACACACACCAGCCTGTACACCTACACGTGCATGTACACACACACGCTCATGTACACTTACACGCGCATGTACACACACACATACGTGCGCGTACACACACAGGCGCGCATACACACACGTGTGCGTACACACATGCACACAAACGCGCGTACACACACACGCGCGTACACACACACGCGCGTACACACACACGCACTTACACACATACACGTGCGTGCTTACACACAGATACGCGCACGCACAAACACATACACACGCATGTACACAAACACCCGTATGTACACAAACAAAAACACGCATGTGTACACACACACATGCATGCGTATACACACAAACGTGCTTACACACACACTCGTGCACATACCCACACACATGTGCCCGTACACTCACACGCACACGTACTCACACATGCACACACATGCACGTACACACAAACACGCATACACACACACACGCGCGCGTACACACACAAACACGTGCGCGTGTATACACACACACGCGCGCATACACACACATGCGTGTACACAGACACGTGTGCAGTACACACACACGCACACGTACACACACACGCGCGTACACACACACACACACGCGTACACACACACAAGCGCTTACACACATACACATGCGCGCATACACATACACACACGTGCGCACACACACTCGCGCACGCACACACACAAACACGCGCACGTACACACACACACAAACAAGCGCACGTACACACACAAACACGCGCACGTACACACACACATTGCGAGTACACATACACACACACGCACGTGTACAAACACACGCATGCGTACACACATACACGTGTACACATACACTCATGCACATATACACACACGCGCATGTACACACACATGCGCACGTACTCACACACATGCATACACACACACGCACGTACACACACACGCACGTACACACACATACACGCATACACACACACATGCGCGTACAAACAAAAAACGCACGCGTACACACACACAAGCTTACACACGCACACACGCTTACACACACAAACACAAACACGCGCGTACACACATACACGCACGTACACACACACGCATGCATACACACACACATACGCGTGCGTACACACACACACGCGCGTGTACACACACAAACACATGCGTACAAACACACGCACACACACGCGCGCGTGCTAACACACATAAGCTCGCGCGCACACACTCGTGCATACACACACTTGCCCACACGTGCGCTTACACACACACGCACACACACACGCATGTACACAGACACACCTGCGTACACACATGTGCGTAAACACACACACGCACGCGTACAAACACAAACATGCGTGTACACGCACATGCGTACACACACGTGCATGCGTACACACACTCGCACGCACACACACAAACACGCGTGCATACACACATGCGTGCGTGCGTACACACACAAACGCGCATGCGTACACACAAACACACACGCACGTACACACACACGTGCGCGCACACACACGCGTGCGTACACACACACATACACTTGCATAAACACACACATGTGCGCACACACATACACATGCACATAGACACACACGTACACACACACGTGAGCGCATACACACACGCGCGCACATGCACGTGTAAAAACACACGCACACGCGTGCACATGCACGTGTACAAACACACGCAAAAGCGCGCGTACACACACAAACAGACACACACGCGAGTACACACACACACGTGCGTACACTCACACAAACACACGCGCACGTACACACAAACACACATGCGCGTACAAATAAACACACGCGCGCGTACACACAAACACACGCGCGTACACACACACAAGCGCACACAAACACACATGCCCATACAAACATGTACACAAACACACGCACACACGCACGCACTCGCACGCGTACAAATAAACACGCGCGTGCACACACAAACACATGCGCCTGTACACACAAACATGCGCGCGTACACACACACGAGTGCGTACACACACACAAATGTGTGCGTACACACACAAGCGCGCATACACACACATACGTACACACACACTCGTACACAAATGCGCGTACAGACACACATGCATGTGTACACACACGCGCGTATATGCGCGCACACACACACAATTGAGCACACGCGTGCGTACACACACACACACACGCGGGATTACATACAAACACGTGTGCCTACACACACACAAACAGACACACCCGTGAGAAAAGACACACACGCGCGGGCCTACACACACACAAACACACGCGTGTACACACACACGCACACAAACACACACGTGCACACACGTGCGCGTACAAACACGGGCGCATGCGTACACACACACGCACACACACAAGCGCTGCGAGTACACACACACACATGCCCGTACACACACACGAGTGCGGGTACACACACACACACGAGTGCGCGTACACACACGAGTGCTCGTACACACACACACGCTTGTACACAAACACAAGTGTGCTCGTACACACACACGCACGCGCGTACACACAAATACACACACACGCGCGCATACACACACAAGTGCACGTGCGCGTACGCACGCACACGTAAGCATACACACACAAGCGCACGTGCACGTACACACACGAACACAGAAACACACGCACGTACACACACACACGCTCGTGCACATACCCACACACACGCGCACGTACACATACACACGCGCACGTAATCACACACGCGCATGTAATCACACACGCACATACATGCACGTACACACACACATGCACACGCGCTCGTACACACAAAAACACGCGCACACATGCATGTACACACACACGCGCATACACACAAACACGCGCGTACACACATATGCGTAAAAACACACAAGCGCACGTACACACACAAACACATGCATGAACACACACACGCGCAAGCGTACACACACTCGCACACACACTCGCGCGCACACACACACAAGCAAGCGAGCACACGCAAATGCACGCACATAATCACAAACACATGCGCGTACACACACACACATGCACGTACACACACACATGTGCGTACACACACACGCGCATACACAGACACACACGCATGTACACAGACACGCGTGCGTACACACACATGTGCACGTACACACAAACATGCGAACATGCGCGTACACACACGCATACGCTTACACACATAAAAGTGAGCGGCCACACACACACATGCATGCGCACACGCGTGCGCACACACACACACACACACGCGTGAACACACACACACAAACAATTACACGCGCACACAGACGCACACACGCGTGAGCACACACACACAAACACATACACGCGCACACACACACACACCCATGTGTACACATACACACACATGCATGTGTACCAGACAAAAACATGCGCGTACACACACACGCACGTACACACACACGCATGCATGCGCGCACAGACGCACACACACGTGTACGTACACACACATTCATGCCCGTACACACACACATGCACACTTGTACACACACGTGTGCGCATACACAGGCGCGTGTACACACACACATGCGTACACACACAAGCGCACGTACACACGCACACCCCCACGCACGTACATACACACACAAACACATGTGTATGCACACACACGAGCGTGTACACACACACTTGTACACACACGCGCGCGTACACACACACACGTGTACACACACCCACGTGTACACACACACGCGCGCTTGCACACATACACGTACGCGCTTAAACACACACATACACATGCACGCACACACACACCCGCGTGTACACATACACACACAAGCATGTATACACACACATGCTTGCGTATACACACAAACACGCATACACACACAAACTCGTGTATATACCCACACACACGCAAAAGTACTCACACACACGCACACACATGCACGTACACACACACATACACACACTTGTGTACACACACATGCATACACACACGAGCGCGCGTTCACACGCACATGCACGCGCATACACACACGTGCGCTCGTACGCACACACACACGCGTTTAAGCACACACACGTTTATGTACACACACACGCGGGCGCGTACACACACACATGCGTGCGTACACACACATGCATGCGTACACACACATGCGTGCGTACACACACATGCGTGCGTATACACACACGCGTGCGTACACACACACGCACATACACACACGTGCGCGTACACAGACACGCGTGCGTACACACACACGCACACACGCGCAAGTACACACACACGCACGCCCATATACACACACACCCATACAAAAAAATGAGCACTTACACACATATACGTGTGTGCGTACACATACACATACGCGCGCGCACACACATGCGCGCATGCACACACACATACACGCGCACGTACACACACACCCGCATGTACACATACACACACATGCACTTGTACACACACATACGCATGCGTACGCACATACGCGTGTACACACACACTCGTGTACACACACACTCGTGCACATACACACTTGTGCACAAACACACACACACGCACACGTACACACACACGTGTGCTTGTACACACACAAACATGACAGCATACACACACACACGCGCGCATACACACACACCCGTGAGTACACACACACATACACGCACGCGTACTCACACACACACGCATACACACACATGCACGCGTAGATACACACAAACACAAACACGCACGTACATACACACGCGCGTACACACACACGCGTGCGTACACACAAACACACTCGAACACTCACACCTGTGCGTGTATACACACAAACACATGCATACACACACACACACACGCACACACACACATGTGTGCACGTACACACACACACACACGCATGCGCTCACACACAGACGTGCGCACGCACACACATTCGCACAATTGCACACATGCGCGCACACACACAAACGAACACAAACAAGCGCGCAAACACTCACACACACGCACACACTCGTGCATACACACATGCCCACACGTGCGCATACACACAAACACGCACACACACGCACGCACACACGCACGTACACAAACACAGGCGCGCTTACACACATACACGTGCGCGCTTACACTCACACGCGCGCACACAAACACACACTCGTGCACATACCCAGACACACGCACACGTACACACACACATGTACGTACTCACACACACGCACACACATGCACGTACACACAAACACGCATACACACACACATGTGCCTGTACACACACACATATGCAAGCATACACACACACGCACAAGCGTACATACACACACATGCAAACACGCGCGTACACACACAAACAGGTACACACACACGTGCGCGCGTACACACACATGCGCACACACACACAAGCGCATGTACACACGCACACGCATGCGCACACACACACACGCATGCGCTTACACACACGCGCGTGTACACACACGCATATACACAAACACACACGCACGTACACAGACATGCGTGCGTACACACACGCGCACACACGTGCATGTACACACACACCCACACACACGCTCGTACACACACACGCGCGCTCACACAGATACAAGTGTGCGTACACACACACATGCGTACACACACACACTCGTGCACATACCCAGACACATGCAAGCGTACACACACACGTACATACTCACACACAGGCACACATATGCACGTACACACAAACACGCGTACACACACATGTGTGCCTGTACACACACACTTGCAAGCATACACACACACGCACAAACGTACGTACACACACATGCCAACACGCGCGTACACACACAAACATGAACACACAAACAAGTACACAAACGCATGCACGTACACACACATGCGCACACACACACAAGCGCACGTACACATACAAATGCATGCGCATACACAGACACGCGCGTACACACACACACGTATACACAAACATACACGCACATACACAGACACGCGTGCTTACACACACACACACACGTGCATGTACATACACACTCGCACACACGCTCGTACACACACACGCCCAAGCTTACACAGATACAAGTGCGCGCGTACACACACACACACGCGCGCTTACAGAGATACAAGTGCGAGCGTACACACACACACGCGCACACACACGCGCATGCACACATACATACACAGGCACGTACACACACCCGCGTGTACATATACACACACATGCATGTGTACACACACACAAACTCATGCGTACACACACACTCGCATACACACGCACGCGTACACACACGCGCATACACACACACTTGTGCACATACACACACACGCGTACATACACACGCATGCGTGCGCGCACAGACACAAACACGTGTACGTAGACACACATTGACATGCCCGTACACACACACTTGCATACTTGTACACACACACATGCATACTTGTACACACACACATGCGTGTACACACACACGTGCGCGCCTACACACAAACACGCGAGCACACACACAAGCGCGCGAACACACACAAACGCATGCGCATGCCCACACACATATGCGTGTACACACACTCCCATTCACAAACACACACGCATGTACACAGACACGCATCCGTACACGCATCCGTACACGCATGCGTACACGCATGCGTACACGCACACGTGCACGTACACACACGTGCATACACACGCGTACACACACACACTTGCGCATACACACATACAAGTGCGTGCGTACACACACACACGCATGTGCACACACACACACACGTGCGCACACAAACAAATGCGCACGCACACACACATACACGCGCACGTACACAAACACCCCCACATGTACACATACACACACATACACGTGTACACTCACACATGCGTACACTCACACGCACGTACACACACACACATTAGTGCACATATACACACATGCGCGGGCGTACACACACGCGCGTACACAAACGCATGCGTACACACACACTCATGCTCGTACACACACATGCAAACTTGTACACACACACACATGCGCGTACACACAGAAGTGCGCGTACACACAGAAGTGCGCTCATACACAGGCGCGTGTACACACACATGCGTACATACACAAGCGCGTGTACACAAACAAGCGCCCATACACACACAAGCGCGTGTACACTCGCACACGCACATGCAAACGCACACACATGTACATACACACACAAATACACGTGTACGCACACACAGGCGAGTGTAGACACACACACGCGCGCGTACACACACACATGTGTACACACACACATACGTATACACACACACGCATGTTTACACACATACACATGCACGTGTAAACACACACACGTGCACGCACACACAAACACATGCACGCACACACACACCCGCGTGTACACATACACACACACGCATGTACACACACATGCTTGCGTATACACACAAACACGCGTACAACACACACACTCGTGCACCTACCAACACATACGCACACGTACTCACACACACGCACACACATGCACGTACACACACACTTACACACACGTGTGTACATACACATGCGTACACACACAAGCGCGCGTTCACACACACACACGCGCATACACACACGTGCGCAAACGCACACATACTTGCGCGTACGCACACAAACGCGCGCGTACGCACACATACGCGCGCGTACGCACACACACGCACGCGTACGCACACACACACGTGTACGCACACACGCGCGCGTACGCACACACACACACGTGTACGCACACACACGTTTGTGTACACACACAAAAGCACGCATAGACACACACAGACACACATGCGTGCGTACACACACACCCGCGTGTACACACACACATGTGCATACACAGACATGCGTGCGTACACATACGCACACACGTGCAAGAACACACACATACACACACACACGCAAGTACACACACACACACGCACACACACATGCGTACACACACACACGTGCCCGCGTACACATACACATACGTGCACACAAACACACACGCGCATGCACACAAACATACACGCGCACGTACACACACACACCCACGTATACACACACACAAGCACTTGTACACACACACACGCATGCGTACACACATACGTGTGTACACACACACTCGTGCACACACATGTGCGTACACACACACATGCACACGCATGCGTACACACACAAACGCGCGCGTACACACATGCACATACGCGCGTACTCAAAAACACACGCACGCGCGTACTCACAAACACGCACGCACGCGCGTACACACACATGCATGCGCGTACACACACATGCACGCGCACGCACATACACACACAAACGCGCATGTATGCACACACACGCGCGTGTACACACACAAGCGCATATACACACACACACGCGCGCACGTACACACATACACAGGCGCGCATACACACATACACGCGCGTATACACACACGCGCGTGTACACACACGCGTGCGTACACACACACACACATGTGCGTACACACACACGCGTGCGTACACACACACGCGTGCGTACACACACACGCATACACACACACGCATACACACACACGCGTACACACACATGCGCGCTTACACACACACGCGTGTACGCACACACATAACATGTACGTACACACACACCCGCGTGTACACATACACACACAAGCATGTGTACACACACACACGCTTGCGTATACAAACAAACGCGCGTACACACACACTCGTGCACATACCCACACATACGCGCGCGTACACACCCAAGCACATGTACTCACACACACGCACATGTACTCACACACACGCACATACACACACACAGACATTTACACACGCGCGTACACACAGACATGCGTACACAAACAGTCGCGCTTACACACGCACACGCATGTGCATGCACACAGGCGCACGTGTACGTACACACACGCGCGTGTACGCACACACACGCGCGTGTACGCACACATATGCACGTATACGCACACACACGCGCGTGTACACACACACGCATGCGCGCGTACACACACACAAGCGCGCGTACAAACACACACGCGCCTACACACACACGCGTTTACACAGACACGCGTGCGTACACACACGCACTCACGCGCAAGTACACACACACACGCACACATAGGCGCAATTACACACACACGCGCGTACAGACACAAACAAGCACTTACACACACACACGCGCGCGCTTACACACATACACATGCGCGCATACACACACAAACGCACGCACACACATACATGCGCACATACACAAACACACCCACGTGTACACATACACACACACGCACATGTACACACACACGCATGCGTACACAAACACGCACATACACACACACACACTCATGCACATACCCACACACATGCGAGCGTACACACACACGTGCACGTACTCACACACACGCAAAAACATGCACGTACACACAAACACGCGTACACACACATGCACCTCTACACACACACGTGCAAGCATACACACACGCAAACACGCACGTACAAACGGAAACACGAGCACACAATCACACGCGCGCATACACAAACACGCGTGCGTACACACACACACGCGTGTGTAAACACACGCGTGTGTACACACACAAACACACAAACACACATGCGTACACACACACGCGCACTTACACACACATGCGCGCTCTTACACACATGCGCACTCGCGTGTACACACGCACGAGCGTGTACACCTACACGTGCATGTACACACACATGCTCATGTGCACTTACACGCGCATGTACACACACACATACGTGCGCGTACACACACAGGCGCGCATACACACACGTGTGCGTACACACATGCACACAAACGCGCGTACACACACACACACGCGCGTACACACATACGCACTTACACACATACACGTGCTTGCGTACACACAGACACGCGCACGCACAAACACATACACACGCATGTACACACACACCCGTATGTACACAAACAAAAACACGCATGTGTACACACACACATGCATGCGTATACACACAAACGTGCTTACACAGACACACTCGTGCACATACCCACACACATGCGCCCGTACACTCACACCCACACGTACTCACACACGCACACACATGCACGTAAACACAAACACGCATACACACACACACACGCGCGCGTACACACACAAACACGTGCACGTGTATACACACACACGCACACATACACACACATGCGTGTACACAGACACGTGTGCGTACACACACACACGCACACACGCACACGTACACACACACGCACACACACGCGCGTACACACACAAGCGCTTACACACATACACATGCACGCATACACATACACACACGCGCGCACACACACTCGCGCATGCACACAAACATACACGCGCACGTACACACACACACACCCACGTATACACACACACAAGCACTTGTAAACACACACAAGCATGCGTACACACATACGTGTGTACACACACACTCGTGCACACACATGTGCGTACACACACGCATGCACACTCATGCGTACCCACACAAACGCGCGCGTACACACATGCACATATGCGCGTACTCAAAAACACACGCACGCGCGTACTCACAAACACGCACGCACAAACACGCACGCACGCGCGTACACACACATGCACGCGCACGCACATACACACACAAACGCGCATGTATGCACACACACGCGCGTGTACACACACACACGCGCGTATACACACACAAACACGCGCGCGCACGTACACACATACACAGGAGCGCATACACACATACACGCGCGTATACACACACGCGCGTGTACACACACGCGTGCGTACACACACACACATGTGCGTACACACACGCATGCATACACACACACACGCGTACACACACATGCGCGCTTACACACACGCGCGCGCACGCACACACATAACATGTACGTACACACACACCTGCGTGTATACATACACACACAAGCATGTGTACACACACACACGCTTGCGTATACAAACAAACGCGCGTACACACACACTCGTGCACATACGCACACATACGCGCGCGTACACACCCACGCACATGTACTCACACACACGCACATACACACACAGACATTTACACACGCGCGTACACACAGACATGCATACACAAACAGTCGCGCTTACACACGCACACGCATGTGCATGCACACACGTGCACGTGTACGCACACACACGCGCGTGTACGCACACATATGCACGTATACGCACACACACGCGCGTGTACGCACACATATGCACGTATACGCACACACACGCGCGTGTACACACACACACATGCGCGCGTACACACACACACGCGCGCGTACAAACACACACGCGCATACACACACACACACGTTTACACAGACACGCGTGCGTACACACACACGCACTCACGCGCAAGTACACACACACACGCACACAGAGGCGCAATTACACACACACGCGCGTACAGACACAAACAAGCACTTACACATATACACGTGCGCGTGCACATACACACGCGCACACACACATGCGCACGCACACACACATACACGGGCACGTACAGACACACCCCGCGTGGACATATACACACACACGCACTTGTACACACACACGCATGCGTACATACATATGCGTGTAGACACACACTCGTGCACATACACACACGCGAGCGCAGTACACACACACGCACGCGTACGCACACACACGTGCGCGTTTATGCACACACACTTGCAAGCATACACACACACACGCACACGCGCGAGTACACACACACGCATACACACACACACGCATACACACACACACGCACACACTCGTGCATACACACACCTGCCCACACGTGCGCATACACACAAACACGCACACACACACGCATGCACACATGCACGTACACACACACGCGCGCTTACACACATACGCGCGCTTACACACATACACATGCGCGCATACACACACAAACGCACGCACACACATACATGCGCACATACACAAACACACTCGCGTGTACACATACACACACACGCATGCGTACACATACATGCGCGTACACATACACACACTCGTGCACATACCCACACACATGCGCGCGTACACACACGTGCACGTACTCACACACACGCAAAAACATGCACGTACACACAAACACGCGTACACACACATGCACCTCTACACACACACGTGCAAGCATACACACACACGCAAACGCGCACGTACAAACGAAAACACGCGCACACAATCACACGCGCACACAATCACACGCGCGCGTACACAAACACGCGTGCGTACACACACACACTCGTGTGTACACACACAAATACACAAACACACATGCGTACACACACATGCACACATACACACACATGCGCGCTCTTACACACACGAGCGTGTACACCTACACGTGCATGTACACACACACGCTCATGTACACTAACACGCGCATGTACACACACACATACGTGTGCGTACACACACAGGCGCGCATACACACACGTGTGCGTACACACTTGCACACAAACGCGCGTACACACAAACGCGCGTACACACACACGCGCGTACACACACACGCGCGTACACACACACGCACTTACACACATACACGTGCGTGCGTACACACAGACACGCGCACGCACAAACACATACACACGCATGTACACACACACCCGTATGTACACAAACAAAAACACGCATGTGTACACACACACATGCATGCGTATACACACAAACGTGCTTACACAGACACACTCGTGCACATACCCACACACATGCGCCCGTACACTCACACGCACACGTACTCACACACGCACACACATGCACGTACACACAAACACGCATACACACACACACGCGCGCGTTCACACACAAACACGTGCGCGTGTATACACACACACTCGCGCATACACACACATGCGTGTACACAGACACGTGTGCGTACACACACACGCACACACGCACACGTACACACACACGCACACACAGGCGCGTACACACACAAGCGCTTACAGACATACATATGCGCGCATACACATACACACATTTGCGCACACACACTCGCGCACGCACACACACAAACACGCGCACGTACACACACACACAAACACGCGCACGTACACACACACAAACATGCACACGTACACACACACATTGCGAGTACACATACACACACACGCACGTGTACAAACACACGCATGCGTACACACATACACGTGTACACATACACACTCGTGAACATATACACACACGCGCATGTACATACACATGCGCACGTACTCACACACTTGCATACACACACACGCACGTACACACACACTCACGTACACACACATGCACGCATACACACACACACACATGCGCGTACAAACAAAAAACGCACGCGTACACACACACAAGCTTACACACGCACACACGCGCGTACACACATACACGCACGTACACACACACGCATGCATACACACACACGCGTGTGTACACACACATACGCGTGTGTACACACACATACGCGCGTGTACACACATAAACACATGCGTACAAACACACGCACACACACGCGCGCGTGCGTACACACATAAGCTCGCGCGCACACACTCGTGCATACACACACTTGCCCACACGTGCGCTTACACACACACACGCACACACACACGCATGTACACAGACACACCTGCGTACACACACACGTGCGTAAACACACACACGCACGCGTACAAACACAAACATGCGCGTACACGCACATGTGAACACACACATGCATGCGTACACACACTCGCACGCACACACAAAAAAGCTTGCATACACACATGCGTGCGTGCGTACACACACAAACGCGCATGCGTACACACAAACACACACGCACGTACACACACACGTGCGCGCACACACACACACGCGTGCGTACACACACACACACTTGCATAAACACACACATGTGCGCACACACATACACATGCACACAGAGACACACTTACACACACACGTGAGCGCATACACACACACGCGTGCACATGCACGTGTACAAACACACGCACACGCGTGCACATGCACGTGTACAAACACACACAAAAGCACGCGTACACACACAAACAGACACACACGCGAGTACACACACACACGTGCGTACACTCAAACAAACACACGCGCACGTACACACAAACACACACGCGCGTACACACAAACACACGCGCGCGTACACACCAACACACGCGCTTACACACACACAAGCGCACACAAACACACATGCCCATACAAACATGTACACAAACACATGCACACACGCACGCACACACGCACGCACTCACACGCGTACAAATAAACACGCGCGTGCATACACAAACACATGCGCCTGTACACACAAACATGCGCGCATACACACACACGAGTGCGTACACACACACAAATGTGTGTGTACACACACAAGCGCGCATACACACACATACGTACACACACACTCGTACACAAATGCGCGTACAGACACACATGCATGTATACACACACGCGCGTATATGCGCGCACACACACACAATTGAGCACACGCGTGCGTACACACACACACGCACACACACGCGTGCGTACACACACACACACGCACACACACGCGGGAGTACATACAAACACGTGTGCCTACACACACACAAACAGACACACGCGTGAGAAAAGACACACACGCGCGGGCCTACACACACACAAACACACGCGTGTACACACACACACGCACACAAACACACACGTGCACACACGTGCGTGTACAAACATGGGCGCAGGCTTACACACACACGCACACACACAAGCGCTGCGAATACACACACACACACATGCGCGCATACACGCAAACACAAGCGCACGTGCGCATACACATGCACACGCGTACGCGCGTACACACACACACATGCCCGTACACACACACGAGTGCGGGTACACACACACACGAGTGCGCGTACACACACACGAGTGCCCGTACACACACACACGCTTGTACACAAACACAAGTGTGCTCGTACACACACACACGCACGCGCGTACACACAAATACACACACACGCGCGCATACACACACAAGTGCACGTGCGCGTACACACGCACACGTGAGCATACACACACAAGCGCACGTGCACGTACACACACGAACACAGAAACACACGCACGTACACACACACGCTCGTGCACATACCCACACACACGCGCACGTACACATACACACGCGCACGTAATCACACACGCGCATGTAATCACACACGCGCATGTAATCACACACGCGCATGTAATCACACACGCACACACATGCACGTACACACACACATGCACACGCGCTCGTACACACAAAAACACGCGCACACATGCGTGTACACACACACGCGCATACACACAAACACGCGCGTACACACATATGCGTAAAAACACACAAGCGCACGTACACACACAAACACACGCATGAACACACACACGCGCATGCGTACACACACTCGCACACACACACAAGCAAGTGAACACACGCAAATGCACGCACATAATCACACACACATGCGCGTACACACACGCATGCGTACATACATACGCGTGTAGACACACACTCGTGCACATACACACACGCGAGCGCGTACACACACACGCACGCGTACGCACACACATGTGCGCGTTTACGCACACACACATGCAAGCACACACACACACACGCACACGCGCGAGTACACACACACGCATACACACACACACGCATACACACACACACGCACACACTCGTGCATACACACACCTGCCCACACGTGCGCATACACACAAACACGCACACACACACACACGCACGCACACATGCACGTACACACACGCGCGCGCTTACACACATACACGTGCGCGCATACACACACAAACGCACCCACACACATACATGCGCACATACACAAACACACCCGCGTGTACACATACACACACACACGCACGTGTACACACACATGCATGCGTACACAAACACGCGCGTACACACACACACACTCGTGCATATACCCACACACATGCGCGCGTACACACACACGTGCACGTACTCACACACACGCAAAAACATGCACGTACACACAAACACGCGTACACACACATGCACCTCTACACACACACGTGCAAGCATACACACACACGCAAACGCGCACGTACAAACGAAAACACGCGCACACAATCACACGCGCGCATACACAAACACGCGTGCGTACAAACACACACACGTGTGTACACACACAAACATACAAACACACATGCGTACACACACGCGCGCACTTACACACACATGCGCGCTCTTACACACATGCGCACTCGCGTGTACACACACACGAGCGTGTACACCTACACGTGCACGTACACACACACACTCATGTACACTTACACGCGCATGTACACACACACATACGTGCGCGTACACACACAGGCGCGCATACACACACGTGTGCGTACACACCTGCACACAAACGCGCGTACACACACACGCGCGTACACAAACACGCACTTACACACATACACGTGCGTGCGTACACACAGACACGCGCACGCACAAACACATACACACGCATGTACACACACACCCGTATGTACACAAACAAAAACACGCATGTGTACACACACACACACATGCATGCGTATACACACAAACGTGCTTACACACACACTCGTGCACGTACCCACACACATGCGCCCGTACACTCACACGCACACGTACTCACACACGCACACACATGCACGTACACACAAACACGCATACACACACACGCGCACGCGTACACACACAAACACGTGCGCGTGTATACACACACACGCGCGCATACACACACATGCGTGTACACAGACACGTGTGCGTACACATACACGCACACACGCACACGTACACACACACGCACACACATGCGCGTACACACACACAAGCGCTTCCACACACATACACATGCGCGCATACACATACACACACGCGCGCACACACACAAACACGCGCACGTACACACACACACAAACACGCGCACGTACACACACACATACACGCGCACGTACACACAAAAAAACACGCGCACGTACACACACACATTGCGAGTACACATACACACACACGCACGTGTACAAACACACGCATGCGTACACACATACACGTGTACACATACACTCGTGCACATATACAGACACGCGCATGTACACACACATGCGCACGTACTCACACACATGCCTACACACACACGCACGTACACACACACGCACGTACACACACATGCACGCATACACACACATGCGCGTACAAACAAAAAATGCACACGTACACACACACACAAGCTTACACACGCACACAGGCTTACACACACAAACACAAACACGCGCGTACACACATACACGCACGTACACACACACACACGCATGCATACACACATACGCGTGTGTACACACACACATGCGCATGTACACACACAAACACATGCGTACAAACACACGCACACACACGCGCGCGTGCTAACACACATAAGCTCGCGCGCACACACTCGTGCATACACACACTTGCCCAAACGTGCGCTTACACACACACGCACACACACACGCATTTACACAGACACACCTGCGTAACCACACACGTGCGTAAACACACACACGCACGCGTACAAACACAAACATGCGCGTACACGCACATGCGTACACACACGTGCATGCGTACACACACTCGCACGCACACACAAAAACACGCGTGCATACACACATGTGTGCGTGCGTACACACACAAACGCGCATGCGTACACACAAACACACACGCACGTACACATACACGTGCGCGCACACACACACACGCGTGCGTACACACACACACACACTTGCATAAACACACACATGTGCGCACACACATACACATGCACACAGACACACACGTACACACACACGTGAGCGCATACACACACACGCGCGCACATGCACGTGTACAAACACACACACACGCGTGCACATGCACGTGTACAAACACACGCACAAGCGCGCGTACACACGCGAGTACACACACACGTGCGTACACTCACACAAACACACACGCACGTACACACAAACACACACCGCGTACACACAAACACACGCGCGCGTACACACAAACACATGCGCATACACACACACAAGCGCACACAAACACACATGCCCATACAAACATATACACAAACACACGCACACACGCACGCACACACGCACGCACTCGCACGCGTACAAATAAACTCGCGCGTGCATACACAAACACATGCGCCTGTACACACAAACATGCGCGCGTACACAAACACGAGTGCGTACACACACAAATGTGTGCGTACACACACAAGCGCGCATACACACACATACGTACACACACACTCGTACACAAATGCGCGTACAGACACACATGCATGTGTACACACACGCGCGTATGCGCGCGCACACACACACACACAATTGAGCACACGCGTGCGTACACACACACACGCACACACAGGCGAGAGTACATACAAACACGTGTGCCTACACACACACAAACAGACACACGCGTGAGAAAAGACACACACGCGCGGGCCTACCCACACACAAACACAAGCGAGTACACACACACACGCACACAAACACACACGTGCGCGTACAAACACGGGCGCATGCGTACACACACACGCACACACACAAGCGCTGCGAGTACACACACACACATGCGCGCATACACGCAAACACAAGCGCACGTGCGCATACACATGCACATGCGTACGCGCGTACACACACACACATGCCCGTACACACACACGAGTGCGGGTACACACACACACGAGTGCGCGTACACACACACGAGTGCCCGTACACACACACACGCTTGTACACAAACACAAGTGTGCTCGTACACACACACACGCACGCGCGTACACACAAATACACACACACGCGCGCATACACACACAAGTGCACGTGCGCGTACACACGCACACGTGAGCATACACAAACAAGCGCACGTGCACGTACACACACGAACACAGAAACACACGCACGTACACACACACACGCTCGTGCACATACCCACACACACGCGCACGTACACATACACACGCGCACGTAATCACACACGCGCATGTAATCACACACGCACACACATGCATGTACACACACATGCACACGCGCTCGTACACACAAAAACACGCGCACACATGCGTGTACACACATAGGCGCATACACACAAACACGCGCGTACACACATATGCGTAAAAACACACAAGGGCACGTACACACACAAACACACGCATGAACACACACACGCGCACGCGTACACACACTCGCACACACACTCGCGCGCACACACACACAAGCAAGCGAACACACGCAAATGCACGCATATAATCACACACACATGCGCGTACACACACACATGCTCGTACACACACACGCACATTCACAGACACACACGCATGTACACAGACACGCGTGCGTACACACACATGTGAACGTACACACAAACATGCAGACATGCGCGTACACACACACATGCGCTTACACACATAAAAGTGAGCGCCTACACACACACGCATGCGCACACACACACACGCGTGCGCACACACACACACACACGCGTGAGCACACACACACAAACACATACACGCGCACACACACACACACGCGTGAGCACACACACACAAACACATACACGCGCACACACACGTGTACGTACACACACAATCATGCCCGTACACACACACATACACACTTGTACACAAACGCGTACACACACACGTGTGCGCATACACGTACGTGCGTGTACACACACACACGTGTACACACACACACACCCGCGTGTAAACATACACACATAAGCATGTATACACACACATGCTTGCGTATACACACAAACACGCATACACACACACACTCGTGCATATACCCACACACACGCAAAAGTACTCACACACACGCACACACATGCACGTACACACACACATACACAAACTTGTGTACACACACACATGCGTACACACACGAGCGCGCGTTCACACGCACACGCACGAGCATACACACACGTGCGCTCGTACGCACACACACGCGTTTACGCACACACACGTTTGTGTACACACACACGCGGGCGTGTACACACACACATGCGTGCATACACACACATGCGTGCGTATACACACGCGTGCGTACACACACGCGTGCGTACACACACACACGCACATATACACACATGCGCGTACACAGACACGCGTGCGTACACACACACGCACACACGCGCAAGTACACACACACACGCACGCCCATGTACACACACACGCACACACACACGCATAAACACAAACGAGCACTTACACACATATACGTGTGTGCGTACACATACACATACGCGCGCGCACACACATGCGCGCATGCACACACACATACACGCGCACGTACACACACACCCGCATGTACACATACACACACATGCACTTGTACACACACATACGCATGTGTACGCACATACGCGTGTACACACACATACGCATGTGTACGCACATACGCGTGTACACACACACTCGTGCACATACACACTTGTGCACAAACACACACACGCACACGTACACACACACGTGTGCTTGTACACACACACATGCAAGAATATAAACACACGCGCGCATACACACACACGCGTGAGTACACACACACACACACATACACGCACGCGTACTCACACACACACGCATACACACACATGTACGCGTACTTACACACACAAACACAAACATGCACGTACGTACACACGCGCGTACACACACACGCGTGCGTACACACAAACACACGCGAACACTCACACCTGTGCGTGTATACACACAAACACATGCATACACACACACACGCACACACACACATGTGTGCACGTACACACACACACACGCATGCGCTTACACACAGACGTGCGCACGCACACACATTCGCACAATTGCACACATGCGCGCACACACACAAACGAACACAAACAAGCGCGCAAACACTCACACACACGCACACACTCGTGCATACACACATGCCCACACGTGCGCATACACACAAACACGCACACACACACACACACACAAACACAGGCGTGCTTACACACATACACGTGCGCGCGTACACACACACTCGCGCACACAATCACACACTCGTGCACATACCCAGACACACGCACACGTACACACACACATGTACGTACTCACACACACGCACACACATGCACGTACACACAAACACGCGTACACACACACATGTGCCTGTACACATACATGTGCAAGCATACACACACACGCACAAGCGTACATACACACACATGCAAACACGCGCGTACACACACAAACAGGTACACACACACGCGCGCGTGTACACACACATGCGCACACACACACAAGCGCATGTACACACGCACAGGCATGGGCACACACACACACACACGCATGCTCTTACACACACACGCATGCTCTTACACACACAAGCGCATACACACACGCATATACACAAACACACACGCACGTACATAGACATGCGTGCGTACACACACGCGCACACACATGCATGTACACATACACCCACACACACGCTCGTACACACACGCTCGTACACACACACGCGCGCTCATACAGATACAAGTGCGCGTACACACACACAAATGCGTACACACACACACACTCATGCACATACCCAGACACATGCAAGCGTACACACACACGTACGTACTCACACACAGGCACACATATGCACGTACACACAAACACGCGTACACACACATGTGTGCCTGTACACACACACATGCAAGCATACACACACACGCACAAACGTACGTACACACACATGCCAACACTCGCGTACACACACAAACATGAACACACAAACAAGTACACACACGCATGCACGTACACACACACACAAGCGCACGTACACATACAAATGCATGCGCATACACAGACACGCGCGTACACACACACACGTATACACAAACATACACGCACATACACAGACACGCGTGCTTACACACACACACGTGCATGTACATAAACACTCGCACACACGCTCGTACACACACACGCCCAAGCTTACACAGATACAAGTGCGCGCGTACACACACACACGCGCGCGCTTACAGAGATACAAGTGCGAGCGTACACACACACACGCGCACGCACACATACATACACAGGCACGTACACACACCCGCGTGTACATATACACACACATGCATGTGTACACACACACAAACTCATGCGTACACACACACTCGCATACACACGCACGCGTACACACACGCGCGTGCACACACACTTGTGCACATACACACACACGCGTACATACACACGCATGCGTGCGCGCACAGACACAAACACGTGTACGTAGACACACATTGACATGCCCGTACACACACACTTGCATACTTGTACACACACACATGCATACTTGTACACACACACATGCGTGTACACACACACGTGCGCGCCTACACACAAACACGCGCGCACACACACAAGCGCGCGAACACACACAAACGCATGCGCATGCCCACACACATATGCGTGTACACACACTCCCATTCACAAACACACATGCATGTACACAGACACACATGCGTACACACACACGTGCACGTACACACACGTGCAGACACACGCGTACACACACACACTTGCGCTTACACACATACAAGTGCATGCGTACACACACACACGCATGTGCACACACACACACACGTGCGCACACACACAAACGCGCACGCACACACACATACACGCGCACGGACACAAACACCCCCCTGTGTACACATACACACACATACACGTGTACACACACACACCTGCGTACACTCACACGCACGTATACACACACACTAGTGCACACACTCATGCTCGTACACACACACATGCAAACTTGTACACACACACATGGGCGTACACACAGAAGTGCGCGCATACACAGGCGCGTGTACACACACATGCGTACATACACAAGCGCGCTTACACAAACAAGCGCCCATACACACACAAGCGCGTGTACACTCGCACACGCACATGCAAACGCACACGCATGTACATACACACACAAATACACGTGTACGCACACACATGCGCGTGTAGACACACACACGCGCGCGTACACACACACACACATGTGTACACACACATACGTATACACACACACGCATGTTTACACACATACACAAACGCGTGTAAACACACACACGTACACGCACACACAAACACATGAACGCAAACACACACCCATGTGTACACATACACACACACGCATATATACACACATGCTTGCGTATACACACAAACACGCGTACAACACACACACTCGTGCACCTACCCACACATACGCACACGTACTCACACACACGCACACACATGCACGTACACACAAATACACACACGTGTGTACACACACATGCGTACACACACAAGCGCGCATTCACACCTACACCCGTATACACACACGTGCGCATACGCACACACACGTGCGCGTACGCACACACACGCGCGCGTATGCACACACACGCGCGCGTACGCACACACACGCGCGCGTACGCACACACACGCACGCGTACGCACACACACATGTGTTCGCACACACACATTTGTGTACACACACAAAAGCACGCATAGACACACACAGACACACACGCGTGCGTACACACACACGCGCGCGTACACACACATGTGCATACACAGACATGCGTGCGTACACATACGCACACACGCGCAAGAACACACACATGCACACACACACGCAAGTACACAGACACACACGCACATACACATGCGTACACACACATACATGCGCGCACACACACACGCGCATGCACACAAACATACACGCGCACGTACACACACACACACCCACGTATACACACACACACGCACTTGTACACACACACACGCATGCGTACACACATACGTGTGTACACACACACTCGTGCACATACACACACTTGTGCACATACACACACCCGCGTGTACACACACGCACACGTACACACACACGTGCGCGTGTACACACACATGTGCAAGCATACACACAAACACGCGCGCGCATACACACACACACGCATGAGTAAACACACACATGCACACACACGTGCGCGTACACATACACACGGATACACACACATGCATGCGTATTAACACACACAAACACAAACACGCATGTACACACAGACACGCGCGTACACACACACACACACATGCATGTGTACACACACAAATGCATTCGTACACACACATGCATGTACACACACAAACACATGCGTACACACACACGCACACACACACACGTGTGCGCGTACACACACACGCGTGCGCGTACACACAGACACGCGCGTGCACACACACATTCGCACAATTGCACACATGCGCGCACACACACAAACGAACACACGCAAGCGCGCAAACAAACACAAGCGCGCAAACACACACACACGCACACACTCGTGCATACACACATGCCCACATGTGCGCATACACACAAACACGCACACACACACACGCACCCACACACGCATGTACACAAACACACGCGCACTTACACACATACAAGTGCACACATACACACACACACACGCGTACACAGACACACTTGGGCACATACCAGACACACGCACGCGTACACACACATACGTACTCACACACACGCACACACATGCATGTACACACATACATGCGTACACACACGTGCGCCTGTAAACACACGTGCAAACATACACACACACGCACAAGCGTACGTACACACAAACATGCAAACACGCGCGTACACACACAAACATGGACACACAAACAGGTACACACAGACGCGCGCGTACACACACACATGCGCACACACACAAGCGCACGTTCACACGCACACACATGCACATACACACACGCGCGTACACACACACGTGCTTACACACACACGCGTATACACAAACACACACGCACGTACACAGACAATCGTGCGTACACACACACACGCACACATGCTCGTACACATACACACGCGCGCTTACACAGATACAAGTGCGCGCATACACACACACACACACGCGCTTACACAGATACAAGTACGCGCGTACACACACACGCGCGCTTACACAGATACAAGTGCGCGCGTACACACACACACGCTCGCTTACACAGATACAAGTGCGCGCGTACACACACATGCGCACGCACACACACATACACTGGCACGTACACACACACCCACGTGTACACATACACACACGCATGCGTACACACACACGCATGCGTACACACACACGCATGCGTACACACACACGCATGCGTACACACACACGCATGCGTACACACACACGCGCGTACACACACATTTGTGCACATACACACACATGCGCGCATACACACACACATGCACGTGCATACATACACATGCTTGCATGCGCCCACAGACACACACACGTGTACGTAGACACACACAGACACGCCCGTACACACACACATGCATACTTGTACACACACATGCGTGTACGCACACATGCGCGCATACACACAAACACACCGCACACACAAACATGCGCGCGTGTACAAACGCACATGCACACGCACACACACGTGTGTACACACACGGACACACGTGCGCGGACACACACGCAAACGCACATACACACACATATACGCGTGCACAAACTCACACGTACTTGTACACACAAGCGCGCTTACACACACCCACGCACACGTGCACGTACACACACGCACACATGTACACACACAAACATGCACACACACGCGCATACACACACGTGCATACACACATGCGCATACACACACGCGCGTTCACACACACATGCATACATACTCACACGCATGCACATACAGACACAAACGCGGGTTTATGCACACACACGCGCATGTACACACATCACGTGCGTACACACACACATGCGCTCACACACATACACGTGCGCGAGAACACACAGACACGTGCACGCACAAACACATAAACACTCACTTACACACACACACGCATGTACACAAACACGCACACACATATGTACACACACATGCATGCGTATACACACTAAAACGTGCGTACACACACTCTTGCACATACCCACACACATGCGTGCGTACACACATACGCACACATACTCACACGCACGCACACACATGCACGTACACACACATACGCATACATACACATGCGCTCGTACGCACACATGCGTACATACACACAAACGCGCATACACACGCACAAGCAAGCTCATACACACACACGAGTGTGTGTATGCACACACACGCGCGCGTGTACGCACACACACGCGCGTGTACACACACGTTTGCGCGCACACACACGCGAACGCACACACACATACACACGCACATACACACACACAGCATATGCACATACACACACACGCACATGTACACACACACACATGTGTACACACATACCGTGTACACAAAAACACTTGTGCACATACACACACACGCGCACGTACAAAAGCACACCACGTACTCACACACACGCACACACATGCACGTACACACACATGCACGTACACACACACGCACGCGTACACACACACACGTGCGCATGTACACACACATGTGCGCGTGTACACACACACGTGCAAGCATACACACACACATGCATGCATACACACACACGCACATGTATTGGTGTGCTACTGTCTTAAGCACACATTTGAGTATGAGTTGTTTTCAGATGTATTTAAATGGTTTACTGAATACATCTTAATGGTTTTTAAGTTTTATTTTTAATAAACAACAGAGTTAAACATCTCCATCACTGGAGGAAGCTGTGTTGGTCCACATGACCAATTCTGGTGAAGTTTAGATATGAACTGAATAAATTATCGATATCACAGATATCGTATGCTTGCTTTAATTTAGCCACGTGACGGAATCGGAAGACACCTGCATCCGGTGACGTCACAAACTTTCACACGAGGAGACAATGTGTTGACGTTAAGAAAGAATGTCCATTTGCCGAGGGTTGCATTATACATCCTGTATATAATTTGAATGACTACAGCAAATCTCAGGGTTAGCTCTTCCAACCAACATGACATATTACGTCATTTGTTTTAAACATGTAATATTACTATTCTAACTATTACATAAGCTCGGCCAGCTATCTCAATTTTTTTTTACAAAAATTTAACAACAAGCCGAAACATGGTTATTAGGTGTGACTGGACATACGTATTATTCTTTGTTTAACTTTATCCATAATCAACTGAGGACGAATGTCCAAATAGGCACATTAAAAAATAATAACAATAATGCATACAAAAAAGATATTACCAAAGCAAAAAGAAAAATGCATGATAAAACCAAGATCATATATATGGTACATTGCTAGCAAATGATTACATGGTACCAAAAAACAAAATAAATTCTGACTTACAAATGATTCGGTAACTTGATAAAGAATAATTGTTACCTTTGTCAGAAACAAGATACTCAATTTTTAGTGCACAAACACGAATTCCTGGTACGTACACGTACCACGGTTTCGTACATATATATATATATATTTATATATAGGGCTGATATATTTTATTAGATGCCCATAGATTCTGTTATATATTTTATTATATTTTTTTTTTCTCTTTTCTTTTTTTTTTAACATTCCGGCTTATATACTTTTATTAGATGCCGAGAGAAAAAATGATTTATATCCTTTTTTATTTTTTTTATTTTTTAAATGTTGTTTTAAATGTATTTTTAACAATGCAAATGTAGAGAATTTCTTTAATTACATATTACTAGCGTACTAATCAGCTTTTCATACAAACATCTTCCCGACAAATTACTTCCTTAGCGAATGAGGTGGCCACTCATACAGCTTTGAACTGGATCAGGTAGGGGGTATTGTCAGGGCTATGCAACTCGTTCCTTTGTAGCTGCTTGCTGTGCCGTAACCTACGCCAAACAAGGATGTTCACGGCGATAAATATCATCACCGTGACACACAAACTAGCCAGTATTATGGGGTGAAGAATCTCTTTATAAGTCGGTGACAGGTGGTCCTTTTCGGTAAGTTTCATCAACTGCTTTGCCACACGGCCGTTGTAAGGGAGAGGAAGTGCTGGCATTGTAGAGGTCCACGTGAAGTTCGCGAAGTAAGCTCGTTCTCTGATGATTGTCCGTAGGCCAGTCACCATGGAATTCGGGGAAGTCCCGATACAGCCATCTGCTGCGACGAAGATGTGGTTGAAAGATGTGGATCCGTCAGGGCATGATACATTGAAGCCGTCCTTGTCGTATCGTATCCACGAGCCATTATTTAGTCTGCAATTGAATTCTTTATTGTCAAAGGGATAAAGCTTATCCAGACAATTTTCACTTGTATGGGAGAGAGCACCGTCTAGCACTATACCTAACTCGCATGAATCCATTAAGTTTTTACGGAATTCAAATGAGTCAGCTGTACATATTTTTCTATCCATTGCGTCTGAACAGTGAGTTAATTGATTTAAGTCTTTAATGACCGTATATGTTTCCTTGTCTGGGGAAATCAATACGTGTCCTGTCAAACTGGATATTACTGGATTTGAGTGATTCGTCATGAAAGTCGGAAATGGTGATATCCTGTAAGATTGCCAGGCATCAGAAGAATCAAAGGGAATTGTAATCCTAATCTTGTTATTATCTACGTTTACTGTAATTAGGCTGTAATAAGATTCTAACCTATGTTCGTCTAACAAAGGAACATAGCCTAGTTTATCCCTTCCGTTCTCCAGAACTAATTTTAAGTAACGTATAGGCAACAAATGGGGCGACAATACACCTTTAGTTGCTAACGTGATAGCTTCTACATAATCCTTGGATTTCTCAATGAAATGTGCAATTCTGTTATGTATGTGATCTATCTTTGAATCATAATACGTTAATGTTGCCAACAAATCCTGCACTTCCATAATTTGAACGATATTATCTGAATGTTCATTTAACAAATCCATAATTTTATTGATTGAAGCTAACTGATCCCTTAATTCTGACATAATCAATTCATCTTTATGAGTCAAGAACTCAATTTTCTTATTTTGATTACTAATTTTAAGACGATTGGAAAGTCCTAAACCTAAACTTGCAACAGACCCAAAGATGCTTAATGCAGCATAAATGAACGGATTCCGTCTTTCTTTATGTTCGTGTCCTACAGTCCACATCAAAAGGTCATAAGCCAAAGATCCTGTCTCGCCAGTCTTATTTTTCAAGTCATCAGATAGCATCTCTGCAACTTTTAATGTTGATCCAAGCAAACTCTTAGTAGTCAAATGAAAATGTCTCCTATGCAACTCATCCAATGATGCAGAAAACCTTGAAATGGCGGTTCTTAAGCTAGTGACATCATTCTCTTGAAGAAAAATTGCTTGCATATGCACTTCGACAATTACGTTGGTTGATGTAATAAAAATGTCTTCTTGTCTTTCAACTATATTGCCATATTTAAAATATATATTCTTAGTCTTAGAACTCATCCCATACGAAAAAAATGTCTGAGCGAACAATATCACTCCCAACAACAAAAAATTCATCTTGGAAACCTGTAACGAGAAAAAATATATGTAATTACTCCTGTATTAAAAAGAAAACTTTTAGTCACACAAAATAAAATTTTTCCTCACTTCTTTTCCTCTCTTTTCTTTTTAATTTCTTATGTGAGACAATGGTACTATTCTCTCATCCGTGGGATGGGCTACGTTTTGAATTCTAAACCTATTGGCCGTTAATGTTTCCAAAATGTTAAATGGGCCTTCAAACTTAGGTGTTAGTTTATAGTTGAGCCCTTTTCTGACATTGATTTGAATATAGATGTTATCACCCACGGTATATGTTTTAGTTGGTTTCGCTATTTTATCATGATTCCTTTTCATTATGATTTGTGATTCTTCTAAATTCTTTCGAAGGATATCATATCGACTTATACTTGCATTTATACATTCTTTTAAAGGATTTGATAGATTAGTTGTAGGCGTTAATACATGGAAAGGTGTTCTAACTGGGGTACCATACAATGCTTCATGCGGTGACATTTTAATTGATATATGATATGAATGATTCAGAGTACTCAGTGCCGCCGGTATTGCAATATCCCAGTTGGGGTCTGATCCCCCTAGTGTTACCCTCAATATATTCAATATCTTCCTATTTGCTCTTTCCACTAGCCCATTCGACTCTGGGTGATATATCATGGTATTAATCTTCTTTATGTTGAGGAATTCACACAATGAGGTAAGAAAGTGATTATTAAATTCACCACCCGAGTCTGAGATTATCATGTGTGGAATTCAATGTTTACAAATGTAACACTCGTAAAACTTCCTAGCGCATTCAATCGCAGTTTTAGTTTTAAGCGCTATTAGTTCTGTATATCGAGTTAAAGAATCTATAATTACTAAGAGGTGCTTATTTCCTCTGTCTGACTCGTAAAATCCTGTTAACAAATCTAAATGTATTCTTTCAAAGGGTTGATTGGGAACAGGATAAGCTCCTAGGCTGACAGGTGTTTTCGTATGCCCTTTGTTTTCCTGACATGTGCGACAATTAGCTATGTGTCTTTTTATATCTGTAAGCATTGTATGCCAATAAAACAATGATTTGGCTTTCTGTGACATTAATGAGAACCCAGGGTGTCCATGTAATGGATTTGAATGCAACCAATTCAGGACAGTGGAAATAAGTGAGTTTGGTACTACTACCTGGTCTTTAGTTACATGTGGTGTATTGCGGGTTTTCCTTGTCACAGTCCTACACAGAATATTATCTTTGATTACATAATTCTGCTGCTTATACTTTATATATTCCTTTTCTTTATGATTGCCTTTCAAAGCATTTATAATTGTTTCTATTTTCTGATCTTTTCTTTGCTCAGTCTGTAACAATTCAGCACTCCAGCCTAAATCTTCTTGTTCAGATATTGTTTTTACAATAGGCATGGATGTTGATATATCTATTAATTCAGCTAAAGGCTCCGTACAAGATGACACGGGGTTACGTGATAATGCATCCGCAATGATATTTGCTTTCCCAGGTAAATACCCGATTCTTGCGCCAAAATCTTGAATGATTAAATGCCACCGAGTTCGTTTAGGGCTGTGATTGAAGCCTTTAAAGAACTCTGTTAGTGGTTTATGGTCAGTAAGAACCTTAACGGGATAACCGTAAATTATGAACTTAAAATGCACTAGCGAATTAACAATAGCTAGTCCTTCCTTGTCTATTACTGCATACTTACTTTCGGAAGTTCTCAATTTTCGAGAATAGAAAGCTATCGGGAAAAACTGTTTATCATATTGCTGAAGCAATACCCCTCCTACTCCTAAGTCTGAGGCATCTGTTGCAATGAAGAATTCCTTACCGAAGTCAGGAAATTTTAAGATAGGAGAACTACACAGTTCATCTTTCAAAGTATTAAACGCCTGTTGATGTTGCTCAGACCATATGAAATCTACGCCCTTCTTCGTAAGATCAGTTAAAGGAGCGGCTATTATTGAATAGTTGCGTATAAAACGCCTGTAATATCCACTACAACCCAGAAATTGCTGTATTCCCTTGACATTAGTAGGTATGGGAAAATTACGTATAGCCGACACCTTATCATGGACTACTTTAAGACCTTGGCTTGACACCATGAAACCCAAATATATCAATTCTGTTTTGAAAAATTCACACTTACTAATCTTTACCCTTAAGTTATGTTGTCTTAATCTCTGTAGTACTAGTTCTAACTTACGTAGATGTTCTTCTAAGGTGTTGGAAAAGATTACAAGATCATCCATATAGGCATGCAATATATCCCCTAACAAGTCTCCAAACACTATGTTAATCATTCTTGTAAATGTTATAGGAGCACAACGTAAACCAAAAGGCATCCGTAAAAATTCATAATGTCCCCTGGCTGTGCTGAAGGCTGTGTATGGGATACTATCTTCTTCTAATGATATCTGGTGAAAGCCTTTAAGTAAGTCCAAACTGGTAAAATATTTATTCTGACCTAACAAAGACAAAATATCGTCAGTACATGGCACTGGGAATCGATCAGGGATCGTTTCCTCGTTTAGACGACGAAAGTCGACGCAGATACGCCATGTTCGATCTTTTTTCGGTACAACTATTAAAGGAAAATTATAAGGGCTATTTGATTTTCTAATGACTCCTTCCTCTAACATTTTACCTACTTCATCATTTATTTCATTCTGGAATTTCATAGGGAGTCTGTACGAGGGTACATATATAATTTTTTTCTTGTCTTTTAACCTTATTTGATGCTCGATCACATCTGTTTTTCCTAAGGATCCATCCGTAGTGGAAAAGACATCTGTATATTTAGTTAAAAGTTCCAAAATTTTCTGCTGAATTTCTTCGTCTTGAATGTCCTTACTGATTTTATTTTTAATAGATCGCAAAAGGGATTCGTCCGCAACTGATTGAGAGTGATTGATTTCAGCAACGATAAGAATACGATATTTATAAACTTCTACATCCAAGATATGTTGATTTTTGTGAATTACTAAAGTGTTATTTAAATGATTACAGACTTCGATATTACATTGCTGATGTGAGCCTACTGTATAAATAGCTTGTGTGACAGACAATCCGTTAGTTTTCAAAGTATCGGAAAGGATTAATATTTCAGATCCCGGTAGTGTTTTCTTTATTTGCACTATTAAATTCGAAGGTATGTTTGGTTCGATATATTGCGTGCAAGATGATATTACGGGTGAACGAGAATTCTGCTGGGTCGCGTATATTATTTCTTTATTAGTGAGACAAGTTATTGGTTCTTCAATGTACGTTACGGTTACATTTGTCGTCTCCTTTTTATCCAAAACTGACTTTAAAGTATTAGAAGACTTATAGAATTTCCCTTTGATATACACGCCGTGCTTTGCAGGAGCTAAGATAATGTTTTGATTTCCCATAGATGGGTATCCTATAATTACAGCTGGATACATATTAATGTTTTTCACAACAACAAATGTATCGGCAAACGTGCGATTACCGACTCTGAACTGAATATGAGTTATGCCTATGACGTTTAATTCATTATTTCCTATACCTGAAAGTCTAATTCCTGATTTTTCAATCGGAAAGTTCGAAAACAACAAATGATGCGTCTTCAAATCCATAATATTACGTGGACTACCAGAGTCAAGAAATAACGTAAAGGATTTGTGTTCTAAATTTACAGCATATAAGGTTGGCCGTAACTCATTTTGGCTTATTATTGTATGAATTCGTTGCAAATCTACGGGAGCATGCACTGTTTTACTTAATTCGGCCGTGTGTTTCATAGGAAAATCTATTGTCTCACAATTATCTGATAAAACATTAAATTGATTATTCAATACTATTGATGTTGACATAAATGACCTTGACCCAACATCACTCTCTTCCCCTCTAGAGTTAACTATGTGGTATTTGCTTTGCTCTGCATATTCTGAAAATTAGGCTGACTTTGCGAGGTCTGGTTTGACGGCCCAGGCTCAGCAATATTTGAAGAAGTGTTTGTTTGTTTCGGACTCTGAACTGCATTGACATTTTGTTGTTTCTTCTTATTGTCAAAATGAGGATTTTTCTTTTTATTTCCATATGGAACTGACTGTGGAATTGACTGTGTATTTCTAGGATATTGTTGTGTCTTACGCGCGTAACATTGACTATAAGAATGTGATGCTGTGTTGTGAACTGAACAAAATTTCGTTCTACAGTCTGCGCTTATGTGACCTTGACGTTTGCAGTTGTAACACGTCACTCCCGCTACTGGATTGTTAATTACGTTCACTGTTTGTGGTTTTGTTTCATTCTTAGCAAAAACTTGAGTTAACACGGGATCGAGATCTGGACACTTGGACATGTGTTTCTTTATCTGTTTATAGACATCCAATTCCGTACTTGCAGGCATTAACTTCTTATCAAAGCACCGCACTAAAGCTTCAGGCAACATAAGTGTCATGCAAGTTAAATACATTAATCGTAAAAAATCTTTCACGGAGATGTTATCGTTAGTAACCCAAGTGGAATTACCTAAAATGTCCTGATATTCGTTAAGCCTATCAGCTATGAGAGCTGCTCTCTCAACAACATTAAGCCGATTCATAGTGGCTTGATTAAGTGTATTTCGTAACGTTAACACTACATCCAAAGCTTCCTCACCCCCATAAATCGCGCGTAACCTAACTTTGAAATCATCCCAAGTAACTGCTTCCTGAAATGAAACACCTCTTAAATACTCACTCGCATCCCCCTTAGAAAAATCTATAAAACTTTTAGCTTCTTGTAATTGTACAAAAGGATCTACGATTTGTTTGGCATTTAAATGGGCATCAACGGATGAAATCCATGACTCCACATTTTGTGGCAAGAACCCGTTGACACGACCTTGAAAAGGAAGGATTGCTGACCTGGCATTTACAAGCGTCACAATTGGAGGAGGATTAGCCTGGCCTACACCACTAGGTCCAGGGGTAGGGCTGACAGGAGGAGCCATGACTGCTGTATTTTTTTTTTCTAACTCTTTGACCCCTTTCAATCCTATCAAAATATCTATATGAGTACAGACGCCCACTGCGTAAACGCATATGTATAATAAAATTCCCCCAACAATGTTACTAATCCCAATACATTTCCCCCCAAGAGTTTATGAAAGAAAAAGGAATTAGCACAAAGAAAGAAAAATTCTAAATGAGAATTCGGAGTTTCTTATAACAAAGTTTAGGAATTCACTCACCCCAGTAATAATTGACTAACGACTTGTGATAACTACACTTCACTGCCCAAACTGAAATGAATACAAAATCTCTGTACTTAGCTTTATATGAAGTCGACACGTCCTCTCTCTCTCTCTCTCTCTCTTGATGTTTTGTTAGCGATGTCTCGTTCTAGTTTCTTGTTGAATGTAGTTCTTCCTGGATATGTCTTGCAATTGTTGAACGCCAGTCCTTGGGTTTCCTAGGATGTTGATTGAAGATTCAAGTTGTATACTAACATATGTTGATGTTAGCTTTTCCGTTGGACTTAGTCAAAATTGTAGATTCTTGTAGATAGTTTTGAGTTTTTGAAGATCTTTATCAGGTATTACAGCTTTTATTTTGAAGTCTTGAAGATCATTCTCTGGTTTTACAGCTATTTATTTTGAAGTCTTGAAGATATTTCTCTGGTTTTACAGCTATTTATTTTGAAGTCTTGAAGATATTTCTCTAATTCTTAGAGTTTAATCGCTGTCTTAGAGTTTAACCGCTGCCACCATTTATTGGTGTGCTACTGTCTTAAGCACACATTTGAGTATGAGTTGTTTTCAGATGTATTTAAATGGTTTACTGAATACATCTTAATAATAGTTTTTAAGTTTTATTTTTAATAAACAACAGAGTTAAACATCTCCATCACTGGAGGAAGCTGTGTTGGTCCACATGACCAATTCTGGTGAA
Organism: Palaemon carinicauda; assembly: GCF_036898095.1. Lineage (NCBI taxonomy): Eukaryota > Metazoa > Arthropoda > Malacostraca > Decapoda > Palaemonidae > Palaemon > Palaemon carinicauda. Next base: position 6,379,035 of record NC_090767.1, read on the forward strand.
GTTTAGATATGAACTGAATAAATTATCGATATCACAGATATCGTATGCTTGCTTTAATTTAGCCACGTGACGGAATCGGAAGACACCTGCATCCGGTGACGTCACAAACTTTCACACGAGGAGACAATGTGTTGACGTTAAGAAAGAATGTCAATTTGCCGAGGGTTGCATTATACATCCTGTTTATAATTTGAATGACTACAGCAAATCTCAGGGTTAGCTCTTCCAACCAACATGACATATTACGTCATTTGTTTTAAACATGTAATATTACTATTCTAACTATTACACATGCACGTGTACACACACATGCGCGTACACACACACACGGGCATGCACACACACATACACGTGCGCGTACACACAAACACATGTGCGTACACACAAACGTGCGCTTACACACACAAACACAAAAACGGGCGTACACATACACACGCGCGTACACACACACGCGTGTGTACACACACAAACACACACGTACACACACACGTGCACACACACACGTGCACACACACACACGTGTGCGCGTACACACAAACGCGCGTGCGCGTACACACACGCGCGCGCACACACACATTTGCACAAATGCACACACGCGCGCACACACACAAACGAACAGACACAAGTGCGCAAACACACACACACACACGCACACACTCGTGCATACACATACTTGCCCACACGTGCACATACACACACACACGCACACACACACGCACGTACACACACACACGTCTGTGTATACACGCACGCATAGGCTAAAGAGTAAAGTTTACCAGCAATACAGAGAATAAAAATACACTTTGAGGGGGTAATTGAAAACAAACGTAAAAGTTAAGATTTATTACAAGAAGTTATTAGCACACATCCTCGAATTATTGGCTGAAGGCACAGTCACCTACACTTACAACTACCATTCAGACTTACAGCTAACCTTCACTCAAATGATAGTTCGAGGGAAAGTATCGAGGAGAAGGGAGAAAAACAACTTTCACACAAAGTCAATAATAAGTGAGAGATTAAAGAAAGAAAGAAAAGCTTAGCCTAACTGCAAACAATATTTATGAAAATGTACCATTACATATATATATGTTCCCACGTTACGGACGAAAACACAATTACAGCACTGAAACAGTTTAGTTTCGAAGGCACTCCGGCTTTAGTCTTCCCAAGACACTATTCTTCAACCACAAGGAAAAGTATATATTCGCGGATACAAAGAACACACATAATCGGAAGCTTACTTTTCTTCACGACCAAGAGGCCTCCTAACGACTCTCAGAAGATCTCGAGACAAGGCCGTTTTTAGGATTCTAGAGGCGTCACCATAACTAGTCGAGAGGACTCGAGACGTAGATGATGACGATGGTTTCGGTACACTTAGAAGCTCGCGAACACAACCGCAGCCACAAAAGGGGGTCAGGTGTATACATCCAAAGGACATTGATACATCAGCAGCAGACGAGTCCACTCGAAGCAAGACTTCCAACAAAGTATACGTAGCAGAGCATTTGTGCAAGGTGGTGATCGCCACACAGATCAACGGGCCGTGAAAATAAAGGGAGAGAACTTCACAAGAGAGCCGAAAACAATCTCCCCTCCATCCAGACGAAAAATATGCAAATCGCCTTTTAAACAGTCCAACGTGGCAGGAGACAGAAGACGAAACTACCAAAACACTCATACATGAAAGTAAAGAGAACATTTCATGGGCGGAGTACCAATTAGCAATTAACATTCGGTGGGGGACCGCAACAATACAAAACTTGAACCAAGAATTCGAGGCTCAAATGAACTGATAAAATATTGACAGCAATTAATAAACAAATGATTACTTTAATGGAGCCACAAGATAAAACTTAAGTAGCTGATATTACAGTACACACAAACACACACGCACGTACACACAAACGTGCAAGCATACACACACGTGCTTACACACACGCGTGCGTAAACACACACACTCGCGCATACACATACACATGCACACACAGTCACGCACGTACACACGCACACGTGTGTGCATACACACACGCGCACACATGCACGTGTACAAACACATGCACACGAGCGCGCGTACACACACAAACAGACACACGCGCGAGTACACACACACACGCGTGCGTACATACACACACCCAAACACTCACGCGCGTACACACAAACACACCCTCGTACACACACACACGCGCACACAAACACACACGCCCATACAAACATGTACACACACACACACACACCCACGCACACACGCACGCACAAACGCACACACGCACATACACACGCACGTACACACACACGCACAAACGCACACACGCACCTACACACGCACCTACACACGCGCGTACACACACACTTGCACGCGTACAAATAAACACGCGCGTATGCAAACACACACGCGATTGCATACACAAACACACGCGCATGTACACACACACGCGTACACACATGCGTGCGTACACACAAACAAACACGTGTGTACACAAATGCGCGCGTACACACACACGTGCGTACACACATGCTCGTACACAAACGCACATACACACACGTGCGCATATGCGAGCACACACAGACAAATGCGCACGCGTGCGCGTACACACACATGCACACGCGCGCGTACACACACATGCACATGCGCGCATACACACATATGCATACATACATATGCGCATGAACACGCAAACGCGCGTGCACACACACAGGCACATGTGCGCATACACACGAACACGTGTACGTGCGTACATATGCATACGTCCACGTGCGTACACACGCACATGTGTACGTGCGTACACACAAACACACACATGTGCGTACACACACACACCAGCACACAGGCGTCCACGTACAATCACACGCACACACATGCGCGTTTACACACACACGCACATACACACATGTACACACACACACGCACACACGCACGCACACACGCACGTACATGCACACATGCATAAACACTCACAAGCGCGCGTACACACACAAACACGCGCACGTACACACACATGCGTACATACACGCGCGCGTACACACACGCGCCTCTACACACACACAAACACAAACGTACACACACAAACAGACAAACGCTCGCGTGCACACACACGCGCGCCTGCGTACACGCACACAAGCGCGTACACACACAAACAGACAAATGCTCGCGTACACACACACACGCGCCTGCATACACACACACGCTCGTGCGTACAAACACACACACATGCGCGTACGCACACACGCTTACACACACACAAACAAACACATAAACAAACACATGCGCGCGTACACACACACGCTCACGTGCGTACGCACACACGCACACTCGCGCATACACACACGTGCGTACACACACGCACATGCACACACGCATTCGTACTCACACATGCATATGCGCGTTTACACACAAACACACGGACACACGCGCTCGTACACACACACACGCACACACGTGCTCATACAAACACACACGTGCGCGTACACATACACACATGTACAAACACACACATGCGTACACACACGTGCGCGCATACACACACACGCATGCATGCGCGCAAAGACACACACACACATGTACATAGACACACACACACATAACCGTACACACACATGCACACTTGTACACACACATGCGCGTACACACACATGCACGCATACACAAAAACACGCGCACACACATGCAAACACGCGCACCTACACACACAGACACACATGTGCTTACACATACATGCACACGCACACACACATATGCGCACACACACACGCGCACGTACACACACAAACACACGTGTGCGTACACACACACACACGAACACACACAGAGACATGCGCGTAAACACACAAACATACATGCTTACACATACATACGCGAGCTTGCACACACACATACACGCGCACTTACACACACACACATTCAAACGCACGCGAACACACACAAACACGTACAAACACATGCACACACATGCAAACGCACGCATACACACACAAACACGTACACACACATGCGTACACACATATGCAAATGCACGCGTACACACACAAACACGTACACACACACATGCGTACACACACAAGCGTGCGTACGCACAACATGCACACGCAGGCGCATACACACACAAACGTGCGCGTACACACACACACACACGCACGTGTACACACACACACGCGCATGTACACACATACACGCGCACGTACATTCAAACACCCGCGTGTACACATACAAACATACGCACGTGTACACACACATGCATGTGTACACACACACGCATACACACACTTGTGCACATACCCACACACGCGCGCGTACCTACACACGCGCACATACTCACACACACGCACACACATGCACGTACACACACACACCCGTACACACACACGTGCGCGTGTACACACACACACGTGCAAGCAAACACACACACACACATATGTGCACGTACACACACATGCAAACGCGCGCGTACACACACAAACACGGACACACACGTGCGTACACACACACACTCATACACACATGCGTACACACACACAAGCACACGTACACATGCACACGCAAGTGCGTACGCACACACAAGCGCGCGTGCGTAAACGCACACACGCGCATACACTCACAAGCACGTACACAGACACGTGTCCATACACACACACGCAGACATGTGCACGTACACACACGCGCTTACACACATACAAGTGTGCGCGTACACACACACACACGCGCGCGCACACACACATGTGCACGCTCACACACATATGTAAACAGACACGAATCGCATCCTCTATTTCCATTATTGAACTAGCCAATTATAAAATTTGGGGTAGTTTAGTTGCCAAACTAGGTACTGGACGAATTCTTTAACAAGTGAAAATCTGGGTAAAGAATTGTTGTTTACACTTGATCTTGAGGACTGGAGCTGGGCGGTTCTCTTTTCGAGATCGCCATTAATAATTTAGAATAAGACTGTGCCCTCCAACTAAATAACTTGGAGTAAGTAACTGTATAAATTGATTCATTCCATTTGTAATTTACTAGTCAATTCAAATTTGTTATTTCGGTTTTGATTGGTTTTGTTGTAATATACTTATTATTGGTTTTTGTAAGTCGTAATACAAGTGTAATCTAATTTTAATTTAGGTCTGTTGACATTTTTTTCTGTAAAAGTAGGATAAAAATGTTATTGTAATTATTTCATTTGCAGAATGAAATGTCTGTAACGACTTCAACGTCGTGACGTTACATGCCTCGTTTGTATGGTTGGTTGAGGTGTCAATGGTCTTTTTCTGATTGGGCAGGTGCAAGCCCCTGCAGTTGCGCTACATTTCATTTCCAAGTGCTCTGTGGAATCGAGGAAACTTTAAAGTATGTTCGCTCCAATTTGTGCCTTGTGGTATGTAAATTTACCTCAAGGTCAACTCGTTCATAAATTACTTAATTGTCAACAACAGTAAACAAAAGTGTCAACGAGTTTACTTCGCGAAAGCTGAATGTTTGAATGCCTAAGTAGTTGGTTCCGTCAATGACTCGTCTCTAGAAAAGTGGCTATTATCAGTTATCAACCCAAACTTGGTGTTTTGAAGCAATACTCCTTGTGTTCCATTTCTCATAACTGGGTCGCTGAATTCATCGTTCGAGTGTTGTACTGCTGTTTACTGTTCAATCTCGTAAACATGCCTCCCAGGAAAGTGAAATCTTTGACTCAGAAGAAATTTGACATTGCCTTTGAGACCTGGACTATTGAAAGTTTGGACGCCGAGACCATCTTAGCAGATGCAGAGAACGCCACTGTTGATGATCTAAGGTTATCATTGAACTCTCTTCGTGAATCATATAGTGATTTGAAAAGTGTCTCCGCAGGCAATCTGACTTGTGACAAAACTTTGAAAACATTGCTTGATGCAGGTGTTACCTTCCACAAGCTGAGGACACAGATAAATGAACGAATGGAAAAGCAATCGGTAAAAGAGGACATTCCTAAGCATGTTAATGAGGTCAGCAAATCTAATTCGTCATTCGTCCAATTGAGGAAACTTTCTTGTCCGAAGTGGGATGGTGAAGTTCGATCGTATAAAAGATTCAAGAACAATTTTGAGCTATTAGTTCAGAGCCAGATGTCTGGGGAGATGGCGCTTTTAAGACTAAGAGAAGCATTATGAGAAAACTCGAGAGAAGGCCTCATTGTCCAGTCAAAATCAAGCTTGGATGAAGCATGGTCAGCATTAGATAGCATTTACGGAAGGGGAAACACCATCCGTGACGCAGTCCTCAAGGACGTCCATGACATTAGGCCAGTCAGAAGCGAGTCTGATGCAGATGGTCTTCGTCGATTGGTAACTGAACTTACTGTTGCTAAGGAGGACCTAAGATCGGTAAACCGAACGTCAGCATTAGGTGAGTCGGCATTTTCTATCGTCATGGAAAAAATTCCAGTAGAACTGCGCAGGAGAATCGACAGAAAAATTCTGGCAGACGACCTTGATGCTGAAGCCTCCTTCGATCTACTCTTAGAAATGGCCGACACGGCAGCCTCAATCGAAGAAACAGCTAAATTGCGAGCAGAAGCTCATTCTAGTCACATTTTCAGAGAAGAGCCGACGATGGTCGTTAAGAATTATCAGGTTAGCAGTAAGGACAGAAACACTGATAACAGCGGTTCGAAAGGTGCCAAGCCTAGCAAGAATGGAACGCCCAAAAAGGGTAATGGTTGGAAGGAATCGAAAACAGGGAAGCCAAAAAATTCCCCATCTTCCGTTCAATCATGTATTTTTCATCCTATGGCTGATCACCAAACGTCTGAATGCAGTGTTCCTAGGTCTTTCGTCCATAAAAAAGAAAGAAACCTTGAAGGAACATAACCGGTGTGAAGTGCTTTGGTTCTCACCCTTCAAATCAGTGCAGAAATAAGCACGTTTGTCAGGAGGTTAATTGCAAGACGCCAGACAATCATCATACTCTATTGCATGCTGCTTGCCTAGCAGCGTCAAGCATGGTTTATGGTCCTGTTGATTGTGAGAAACTCCGTCATCATCTAGGCCAGAACACAATGAGACCTAGTCATACAGCCTTCATGAAAAGGAAAGGCAATCTTTTCAGGGTTTCAGTTCTTTATGATTTGGGAGCCACTGTCTCACAGATTCTGAACTCAGTGGCAAGGGAAGCTTGTATCAAACCAGTATCCAGAATCAAGAACTTGATGATGAAGACTGCTGGGGAAAGCCAGCCGCAAGATTAGGGACCGGCTGATCTGTACAGCATCCCACTCTATGATGCAGATGGTAACTTTGTAACTGCAGTTGATTGCATTGGTGTCGATTACATCGGTGAACTTGATGGAGGCAGTTATCATGCAGCTGCTGACATGTTCAAAGATGATGTCGATCCATCAGACCTTTTAGAGCCTGTTCACGGTGACATCGAGTTGCTCATCGGCTACAATCATGCCAGCATATTTCCGCGAACGGTGAAGACAAGAGAAAACCTTGTTTTAGCTGAGACTAACTTCGGGTTCATTCTACATGGTTCTCACGAGACATTTTTTGCCGCCAATTCTCATGAACCAAGTGTGATGCTGTCAGAGCTTCTCAACAGAAAGATTTCTGCTGTTCTTCTGCAGTCAACGTCATCAGTTGCAGTAAGTCATGCTGAACGGCCGAAAGGGGAAGTTTCCACAGATAAAGCCCGGAGCAATGGCTCCGTGCAGCAGGTTGCAGAAAATGGTGGACATTCGGTTCTTTCAATAAAGACTAGTGCTGAGACTGTGTTTGATCGTATGTGTGAAGTAGAGGCTGGTCCGGTTTGTCATCGGTGCGACGCGGTCGGCATAAACTCAGAAGAGGAGCGAAGAGTACAGACATACAAGAGTTGTCTCACCTACGACCCTGAACAGAAGATATTCGTTTGCAGGTTACCATGGAGGGAAAGCTTCCGTACCTTGTCAGACAATCGACCTATTGCCCTCAAACGCCTAAATTCGTTAACACGTACCATGTCCAGAAACGAAGCTTTAAAGAACTGGTATGTAGACGAATTTGAAAAGTTGATCAACGACGGCTATATGACAGAGGTTACAGCTGAGGAGGATGCGCAGTGGAAATCTATTGGTGGCAAAGTCTACTACATCTGTCATTTCGCACACTTTAATGAGCATAGTTCCTCAACCCCACTCAGAATCATATTTGATGCAAGTGTTCCATTTAAAGGCAAGGCTATCAACTCCTTGTGGGAACCACCACCAAATTCGATTCCACCAATTCCAACCCTGCTGTTAAGGTTCCAGGAAAGAAAAATACCGGTTGCAATGGACATAAGTAAAGCATACTTCACTGTTCGCCTTGAGACAGAAGAATCTCATCTGCACCGCCTTTTGTAGAATCAACTGGACAAGGAAAAAGAAGTCAAGACACTGCGATTACTATGAAACTCCTGGGGAACTACTCCGGCAGGTGGTATATGCAGTGTAGCAATGCTCATCATAGCTGAGAAATTTAAGGACAAGTACCCACAGGTATACAAATTCGTAAAATCAAACTTGTATGTTGATGATAGTACTACCAGTGTTGATGATGTTTCCACGGCATTACAACTTGCTAAGGAACTCAACATTGTCCTCAGTGAGGCATCCTTCATCATAAAGCATTTCATGATCGGTGGAAGTGAAAGTGATATTGATGCCCACATAAAGAAATTCCCGGATGTACCTGACAATGTGCGACGAACACCAGAGCAGGAAAGAATCCTGGGTATAATATATCATTCTGCCAACGATGAAATTTCCATTTCAGGTAGAATTAACTTCTCAAAGAAAAGGAGAGGCATTAGATCAGAAGAAGATATCAGTTTAGAAAACTTTGATGATGCCTTCCCTGACACTTTCAGTCGAAGAAATTATCTACAGATCATAGCAACCATCTATGATCCGACGGGACTTGCAACTCCGGTTACCATCTGCCTGAAGCATGAACTGGGTCAAATATTCCGCCTCAAACAGGAATGGGACGATCCGATCCTAGATGGTAATGATGACCTACCTACAACCCGCAGTCGGTGTAAAGAAGTGATTCGTTCGATCTACGGTCTAAAAGAAGTCAGGTTTGTTCGCTGTCTTACACCGGATACTGCAGTTGACAAACCCACTCTAGTAATTTTTTGTGATAGTTCTCAAACTGCCTATGGATGTGTCGCATACTACAACTGGAAGTTGGAAAATGGCGAGCGAGCATCTGTTCTTGCCACGTCAAAGGCAAAACCTTGGCCACAAATTCCGACGTTAACTATCCCCCGTGGTGAGTTACTTGGATGTCTGCTGGGTGCCAGAATTCAACAGACTATCGTAAAAAAAATCAAGCTTCATTTTTGAAAGGGTAATGTTGCTAACTGACAGCACCATAGTTCTGGGACAACTGCGTCATAAGCCCTACAAGTATAACATGTGGACAGCCAGCCGTATCAGTGAAATACAAAATCTGACTGATATTCGCGATTGGTATCATGTAGACACTGGAAACAACATTGCCGATGATGCGTCACGCGGTCTTAACCCATCTGATATGGGAAAGGATTCCAGATGGCAAAAAGGTCCAGACTTCATGAAGAACGACATCAATGAATGGCCAATCAAACATGCAAATGAAGTTCATGCGAAGAGAGAAGATCTGGACATAAGAATAAAAGATCCACGGATGACCATTGGAAGATGTAAGTCACTATGTGTCCAGATTGATGGTGGAACAAATGAAGATTATTCAGTTATTCTTGATATCCTAAAAACATTTAACATAACGGTTGACAAAAATGACAGCCTGATGAAGATTAAACGTCGCATCTCTAGAATCATAAGATTTATGGAAAATGCTTCACAATTTTTCAGAGATCGACTGAAGAGAACAGCGAAGACTACTCCAGGTGCCATGAGTAGTATGACGAAAGCAGAACGTTCAAGATGGTTTGCTGAGTATGATATATTTGTGCCTACCAAGCGTGAGTTAGCAATATCAAACTTGTTTCTTATTCAACAGGCTCAGCAGTCGCTACCGTCGGATATGGAACATAAGCTAAAGTCACTGAACCCGATACTGGACGCCGACGTTGTGTGGAGAGCACTAGGTCGTACTGGTGCTGCTATATCAAACCCGCCTGCGATTATACCATGCTCTGAACCCTTTGCAGAGATCTTGGTGCGTAAATATCACCAACTGCAGCACTCTGGTGTGGATACTACTCTTGCCCTAGTACGTGAGCAGTTCTGGATCCTCAACGGTAAACGGTTCGTCAGCAAAGTTGTGTCGCAGTGCCCATATTGTCGCTTTCTACGGAAGAAGATCGCCCAAGTAGAGATCACTCCTCGTAAGGTGGAACAACTCGTGCGATCGCCAGTATTCGAACATGTGGTCATTGACATTGCTGGTCCGTTCAATACCATCGCAGATCGCCGCGAGACGAGAAATTACCGGATAAATTCTGGTAAATCCTGGATTCTGGTTATCGTGTGTCGTGCATCTGGTGCGGCCCACATAGAGGTCCTTGAAGGTTATGATACCAACTGCTTCCTTGCAGGTTTCGATGCTTTCACTAAAATCCGCGGAAAACCCACGTCTGTGACTGCAGATCTTGGTTCGCAAATCCGTGGTGCTGCAAACGTCATGGAGAGCCTTTGGAACCATACCAAGATGGCAAAGATTCAGACAAATCCCGAAACAACAACCTGGCACTTCGTACCATCTGGAGCTCATTCGTCAGTCGGACAAGCTGAGAGGATGATCAGAACTGTGAAGAATACTTTAGAAGCTGTCACTGCTTCGAGAAAACCTGAGTTTACTAAGTTGCGTTTGCAGAGACTAATGTACAGTGTTGCTGATATGATAAATGATAGGCCTTTGGGTGTTCATCGAAATAATGTTGCCAAATTAGACGCTGTGAGATTACTACGTCCAAATGACCTTATTTTGGGTAGATCAAACGGTGATATCAGTGAACTTTTAGATTTCGAGTTGGCTAAAACACCTGAGCAAATAGAGTACACAAAAATACTCGCACTGAATGAACTCTTTTTAAATCATTGGTGGAAAATGTGGTATGATCAAATTTTTCCAGCTCTTCTTCCCAGAGAAAAGTGGTCTGATTCGAACCGGGGAGTAGAGATAAATGATATAGTAATAATCAGAGATACTAATCCCGTGCGTAACCAGTGGCATTGGGGTGAAGTTGTTTCTGAAAACAAGTCGTCTGATAATATAACACGTTCAGTATCGGTGCGGTATAAGTCTGATGAAAAATCTAAGTTTGTCACTAAGTCGGTCAGAGATTTGATTGTCATTCTGAGGAACAATGAACGTACTGATTTGTAAACATTTACAGTAACATATGTGTGATTTTCAGTTGCATATAACGTAAAATTTTGTCGCAAAAATTGCAATTTCATCTAAATGAGTACCTCTATATATTTTGTCGTTTTATTTCATGTTCTTATTATGTAAAAAAAGTAAAAAAAAAAGTTAAAAATGTAAAAAGAAAAAAAAATCAAGATCCTATTTTTTATTTATTTATCAAATGAGATCAAATTTTATCTATAATTCTAGTATGTAATATTTGTTACAAAAAGGTTCAAAAGTGAATTTTAAACATTCATGGAAAAACGTGTATAATTTATAACAGAGCAAAAAATTAACCCGAGATAAAGCTCCGGAGTGTAAACAGCCAATTATAAAATTTGGGGTAGTTTAGTTGCCAAACTAGGTACTGGAGGAATTCTTTAACAATTGAAAATCTGGGTAAATAATTGTTGTTTTACACTTGATCTTGAGGACTGGAGCTGGGCAGTTCTCTTTTCGAGATCGCCATTAATAATTTAGAATAAGACTGCGCCCTCCAACTAAATAACTTGGAGTAAGTACCTGTATAAATTGATTCATTCCATTTGTAATTTACTAGTCAATTCAAATTTGTTATTTCGGTTTTGATTGGTTTTGTTGTAATATACTTATTATTGGTTTTTGTAAGTCGTAATACAAGTATAATCTAATTTTAACCCTGGATAGGTACGGTCCTCGGACACCCCTTTAAGGGTATACTCGGACGCGAACGACCCCGACGCCAAAAAAAATTCTTGAAAAATCAGTTTTTGCAGTAACCTCCTTTTTTCTTTTGCCAAAAAAAACTTCAATGAATGCTTAAAACAACTGTAAGGATAAATACTACTCATCTGCAGAAAAACTATTTATTATAAATATTTTTAAAAATTAAGTAGAAAAAAAAGACCTGACATAAAAATTCATAAAAAAAAGTTTATACATATATACACAAATCCTTTTAGGAATTGATTCTTGAATGTTTAGGACACATCTTGATGTATTTTGGATGAAGTCAGACCCATTGAGGTGAAGATCTGAAATGAGAAAAAAAGGGTAACTTTTTTTGGCCAAAAAAAATTGTCCAAATTTCATGAATTTTTTGGGGTACCCAAATGAAATAGGAAGTGGCTAATTTTTTTAGGGAATAAACATATGTTATCCTAAAATAGAAATATGTAAAAAAATCTTCATTATTTTGTAAATTACATTTATATCAGGGGCCATATCTAAAGGTAATTTTTTGAGTACTTGGAAATTTCATAAAAAAATACATATATTTAATATATAATATGATATTTATGCAGGTAAAAATATACCAAAATATCACAAATTCTATAGGGAACAAGAATATATATAGATAGGGCAGCTTACGCTTCGGATATGTCCACAAAATGGCCGCCAACCACACTGACTCAGACTCCCTAATCTGCCACTTGAAATGTAGGAAGGGTATGTCAATTTCAAGGTGTTATTTACTAATCTAATTATTATTGGATATGCATAAAAATTGTATGGTGGGTTGCTGGATAATTGTCGATTATTTTACGACTATAAAATTAAAATTCTGACCCAAAAAATGTTTTTTGAAGGGAAATAAAATCGAAAAAAAAAATGTAAAACAATATTTTAGCTAAAAAAGTTTGATGATATTCAATCAAAAAAAAAGTAAACAAAATTTTCCGACAAATAAACATCTAGAGGAATCATTACTCTGTGATAGTTCCTTAGTACGTAGTAATTTTGAAAGAATTGGGAAAAAACGAAAAAATGGCAATCACCGGAAAATCGAACACATACCTATATATACGCCATATCTGGCTAAAAAAAAGATAGGCATGGGTAGCCAGATCATCTAGAAACACTTTCCAACACTATAAAAATATAAGTTTTGCGACACTACTTGCCAATTCCTTACGGTAACATGACTAAGCAAAAAAATGCAAAACAAATAAAAAGGGGCACTCGTGGAAAAATGGCCATTCTAATATACGGCATTTCAGAAAAAAAAAATTTCAGCCACGTGCTAGGCAAACCATCAAGGCATATTTTCCGACAAATAAACATATAAATAAAATATTACTCTGTGATAGTTCCTTAGTACGTAGTAATTTTGAAAGAAATGGGAAAAAACGAAAAAATGGCAATCACAGGAAAATCGAACACATACTTATATATACGCCATATCTGGCTAAAAAAAAAAATAGGCATGGGTAGCCAGATCATCTAGAAACACTTTCCAAAACTATAAAAATATAAGTTTTGCGACACTACTTGCCAATTCCTTACGGTAACATGACTAAGCAAAAAAATGCAAAACAAATAAAAAGGGGCACTCGCAGAAAAATGCCCAACATTTTAATATACGGCATCTCAGATAAAAAAAAAGACATGCACGTGTTAGCCCAACCATCAAGGCACACTTTCTAACACATAAACATGAAAAAAAAATCAATAATATACGGCAATTCCTTACTACGTAGTAAATTTTTACAAATATTGAAAAAAAAACAGAAATTGGCAACCGCAGTTAAATACCCAATATACCAATAACTACGTCGTATCTGACAAAAACAAAATCACGCATGGGTAGCCAGATCATCTAGACACACTTTCCAACATTAAAAAAGCAAAAGTTTTACGACACTATTTCGCAATATCTTACGGAAAAATGACTTGGCAAAAAAATTAAAAAAAATTAAAAAGGGACACTCGCGGTAAAATGCCCGACATTCTAATATACGACATCTCAGATAAAAAAAAAGACATGCACGTGTTAGCCCAACCATCAAGGCACACTTTCTAACACATAAACATGAAAAAAAAATGAATAATATACGGCAATTCCTTACTACGTAGTAATTTTTACAAATATTGAAAAAAAAAACAGAAATTGGTAACCGCAGTTAAATACCCAATATACCAATAACTACGTCGTATCTGACAAAAACAAAGTCATGCATGGGTAGCCAGATCATCTAGACACACTTTCCAACACTAAACAAGCAAAAGTTTTACGACACTATTTGGCAATATCTTACGGAAAAATGACTTGGCAAAAAAATGAAAAAAAATGAAAAAGGGGCACTCGCGGTAAAATGGTCCTCGTGGTGATGAACGACATTTTAACTAAAAAAAAAAACATGCACATGGTAGCCAAACAATCCACCAAGACTTTCCACAACTGATAACCTATACAAGTTGCACCATTCTACGACAATTTCATAATACGTAATAACTTTGATAATTATGCAAACTACCTCAGAAGGGTAAACTCGGACGCGAACGACCCCGACGCGTCTCAGAAATCGGGGAAGGAGTACAGCTACAGCAATGCACATCTGGACACTACTAGAGCGTGTAGGGGAGACACCTCCTGCAGGTCGATCACCCACAAATTCAGTCACAGGGGTGAGTCACGTGAGAAAAACCTGTTTTTTTTTGACGCTCGGGGTCGCAAACGACCCACCGTACCTATCCAGGGTTAATTTAGGTCTGTTGACATTTTTTTTGTAAAAGTAGGATAAAAATGTTATTGTAATTATTTCATTTGCAGAATGAAATGTCTGTAACGACTTCAACGTCGTGACGTTACATGCCTCGTTCGTATGGTTGGTTGAGGTGTCAATGGTCTTATTCCGATTGGGCAGGTGCAAGCCCCTGCAGTTGCGCTACAACATACACACGCACGTACACACACACACCCGCGTGTACACATACACACACATGCACGTGTACACACACACGCATGCATGCACACACGTGCGTACACACACACGTGCTTACACACACACACTCGTGCACATACAGACACGCGCGCTTACAAACACACACGCGCTCGTACACACATATGCATGCGTGCGGGCACAGACCAACACACAGGTGTACGTAGACACACACACACACACGCCCGTACACACACATGCAAACTTGTACACACACACACACGTGCTCGCATATACACAAACACGCGCACACACACACACATGCGTGCGTGTACAAACGCACACGTCCACAAGCGTGGGTACACACACAGACCTACTTGCGCGTACACACACGCACATGCACATACACATACATATGCGCGCGTACACACACACGCATGCGTACACACACAAACACATGTGCGTACACACACAAACACATGTGCGTACACACACACTCGCACTTACACACACACGAGCTCTTACACACACATACGCACACGAGCAAGTAAACATACACAAAATTGAAAATGCGCACGTACACACACAAACATGCACACACACGCGTACACACAAACGCGCGCATACACACGCGCATGTACACACACGCGCATGTACACACACACATGCATACACACACATGCGCGCGTAAAAACACACTCGCACATGCATACACACACATGCGTTTACACACACGCACATGCACGCACATGCGTATACACACACACACTCACGCTTACACACATACACATGCACGCGTACACACAAACACGCGCACGCACACACACATACACGCGCACGTACACACACACACCCGCGTGTACACATACACACACATGTGTGCACACACACACGCATGCGTATACACACAAAGGCGCGTACACACACACTCGTGCACATACCCACACAGACGCGCGCGTACACACACACACGCACACGTACTCACACACACACACATGCACATACACATACACACACGCATACATACACACAACCACGCATATGCGCGCGTACACACATACACGCACACACGCGCGTACAAACACATACACACACGCACACCCGCATGTACACATAAACACACATGCACGTGTACACACACATGCGTACACACACACACGTATACACACAAGCGCGTACACACACGCGCGTACACACAAGCGTGTATACACACACGCGTACACACACACACTTGTGCAAATACACAGACATGCGGGCGTACACACACACGCGCGCGCTTACACACACATGCATGCATGCGCGCACAGACACACACACACGTGTACGTAGACACACACACACACGCCCGTACACCGCACTTGCGCACTTGTACACACACATGTGCATACACACAGACGTTTGTGCATATACACACACACGCACTTGCAAACACACACATGCGCACTCTCACACACATACACATGCACGTAAACACACACACCCGCGTGTACACATACACACACATGCACGTGTACACACACACACGCGTACACACACACGCGCGTACACACACACGCGCGCGTACACACACACTTGTGCACACACACAGACACGCGCGCATACACACACGCACACACACACACGCGCGCGTACACACACATGCACACTTGTACACACACACACATGCGCATACACACACACGCATATGCACATACACACACATAAGCGCACACACACAAACAGGCGGATACACATATACACAGACAAGCGCATACAAACACAAACACACAAACACATGTGCATACACACATATGCGCCGCTTACACACACACACGCACACACGAATGTACACACACATGCAAATGCTCGCGTACACACACAAACACGCGCGTACACACACGCGCATAAACACACATGCGCGTACAAACATGCGCATAAACACACACGCCATGTACACACATGCGTACACACACAAGCATGCATACACACGCAAACGCAGGCGCATACACACACAAACGTGCACGTACGCACACACACGCGCGAGTACAAACACAAACATGCGCGGGTACACACACACAGACACACGCGCGTGCGTACACACATACACAGGCGTGCATACATAAACATACACGCACACACATGCACTAGCAATTACACACAGACATGCATGTACACATACACACACACACACACACGTTTACACACACACGAATGCGTACACACACACGTGCGTACAAACACATGCACTCGTGCATATACCCACACACACGCGCGCATACACACACGTGCACATACTCACACCCACGCACACACATGCACGTACAGACACGCGTACACACACACGTGCACATGTACACACACGTGCAAGCATACACACACATGCACACGAGAACGTACACACACAAACATGCAAACGCGCACATACACACAAACTCGGACACACACGCGCGTACACACACGCGCATACACACACACGCGCACATACACACATGCGTACACACACACAAGCGCGCATACGAATGCACACGCACGCGCCTACACACACACACACGCACGCGTACGCACACACACGCTTGCGTACTCACAAACACGCGCGTGTACGCACACACACGCGCGCATACGCACACACACGCGCTCGTACGCACACACACGCGTGCGTACGTACACATATGCGAGTGTATGCGCACACACAAGTGTACATACACACCCGCGCATACACAGACACGCGTGCGTACAGACACGCGTGCGTACAGACACGCGTGCGTACACACATGCGTACACAAACAAAAGCACGCATACGAACGCACACGCATGCGCATACACACACATGCGCACTCGTACGCACACACACGCTCGCGTATGCACACACATGCGCGCGTACCCACACATACGCGCGTGTATACACACGCACGCGCGTACATACACACACGCGCATACACACACACGCACATAAACAGACACGCGTGCGTACAGAGACACGCCTGCGTACACACAAACACGCGTACACACACACGCGCGTACACACACACACGTATACACACACGTGCATACCCAAACACTTGTGTACACACACACAAGAGCGCTTATACATATACAAGTGCGTGCGTGCACACAAACGCGCGCGCGCACACACAAACACACGCACGCACACACACATACACGCCCATGTACACACACACAAAAGCGTGTATACATACACACACATGCACGTGTACACACACATGCATGCGTACACAAACACGCACTTACACACACAGGTGCGTACACAAACACACACTTATGCACATATACAGAAACACGTGCGTACACACACACGCGCGCGCGTACACACCCATGCATGCGTGTGCGCACAGACACAAACACGCGTACGTAGACACCCACATACACGCCCGTACACACACACACGCGCACTTGTATAAACACACACACATGCGCATACACACAGACGTGCGCGCATATACACTAACACGCGCACACACACACACACATGCGCACGTGTACAAATGCACACGCACACACGCGCGCGTACACACACAGACAGACGTGCACGTACACACACGCACATGCGTATACGCATACACATGCGTGCGTACACACACAAACACACAAACACACATGCGTACACACACACGCGCACTTCCACACACAAGCGCGCTTACACACACACGCATAGCGCACGTACACACACACATGCAATTGTGCGCGTACGCACAAAAACACGCACACACACACGCGTACACACACGCATACACACACACGCGCATACACACACATGCATGTACACACACATGCGTACACACACACGAGCTTACATACACATGCACACCCACGAGCATACACATACAAACGCGCGTTTATGCACACACACACACGCGCACGCGTACACACACACATGCGCGCGTACACACAAACAAACGCGTGTACACACACATGTGCGTACACACACACACGCACACACACGCACACACACATGTACACACACGAACACACACGCGCATACACACACACGCGTGCTTACACACATACACATGCGCGTGTACACACACACGCGCTCACGCACACACATATACACATGCACGTACACACACACGCGCGTGTGTACACATACACACACACGCATGTGTACACACACATGCGTATACACACACACGCGAGTACACACACACTAGTGCACATGCATATGTACACACAGACGCACACATGCTTACACACACACAATCACGCACATGCGTGCATACACACAGACGCACACACGTGCGTACACATACATACGCACTCACACAAGCGTACACACACACATGCATACACACATGCACATGCAAACACGCGTGTGTACACACCCATGCATATGGCCGTGTACACACACACGCACACACTCGCTCGTACACACAAACACACACACACATACTCATACACACACACATGTGCGCATACACACACACATGCGTACAAACACATATGCATACACAAACACACGCGCGTACACACACACGCATGCATGCGCGCAGAGACACACACACATGTACGTAGACAAACACACATACCCGTACACACACACATGCACACTTGTACACACACACATGCGCACACACACAAATACGCGCGTACACACACAGACATGCGCATACACACACACAGACATGCGCATACACACACAAACACACGTGCGTACACACACACAAGCGCGCTTACACATACACACGCACACACACGAACGTACACACACATGCAAACGTGCGTACACACATAAACGCGCGTACACACACACTCGCATGAAAAAACATGCGCATGTACACACACATGCGTGCTCACACACAAGTATGCACGTACGCACACACACACGCGTGTACAAACACAAACATGCACACACACGCGTACACACAAACGCGCGCATACACACGCGCATGTACACACACGCGCATGTACACACACACATGCATACACACACATGCGCGCGTAAAAACACACTCGCACATGCATACACACACATGCGTTTACACACACGCACACGCACGCACATGCGTATACACACACACACTCACGCTTACACACATACACATGCACGCGTACACACAAACACGCGCACGCACACACACATACACGCGCACGTACACACACACACCCGCGTGTACACATACACACACATGTGTGCACACACACACGCATGCGTATACACACAAAGGCGCGTACACACACACTCGTGCACATACCCACACAGACGCGCGCGTACACACACACACGCACACGTACTCACACACACACACAGGCACATACACATACACACACGCATACATACACACAACCACGCATATGCGCGCGTACACACATACACGCACACACGCGCGTACAAACACATAAACACACGTACACACGCATACATACACACAACCACGCATATGCGCGCGTACACACATACACGCACACACGCGCGTACAAACACATACACACACGCACACCCGCATGTACACATAAACACACATGCACGTGTACACACACATGCGTACACACACACGTATACACACAAGCGCGTACACACACGCGCGTACACACAAGCGTG
Source organism: Palaemon carinicauda (assembly GCF_036898095.1). Taxonomy (NCBI): domain Eukaryota; kingdom Metazoa; phylum Arthropoda; class Malacostraca; order Decapoda; family Palaemonidae; genus Palaemon; species Palaemon carinicauda. The sequence continues at coordinate 6,399,561 of NC_090767.1, forward strand.
TATACACACACGCGTACACACACACACTTGTGCAAATACACAGACATGCGGGCGTACACACACACGCGCGCGCTTACACACACATGCATGCATGCGCGCACAGACACACACACACGTGTACGTAGACACACACACACACGCCCGTACACCGCACTTGCGCACTTGTACACACACATGTGCATACACACAGACATTTGTGCATATACACACACACGCACTCGCAAACACACACATGCGCACTCTCACACACATACACATGCACGTAAACACACACACCCGCGTGTACACATACACACACATGCACGTGTACACACACACACACGCGTACACACACACGCGCGTACACAGACACGCGCGCGTACACACACACTTGTGCACACACACAGACACGCGCGCATACACACACGCACACACACACACGCGCGCGCACACACACATGCACACTTGTACACACACACACACATGCGCATACACACACACGCATATGCACATACACACACATACGCGCACGCACACAAACAGGCGGATACACATATACACAGACAAGCGCATACAAACACAAACACACAAACACATGTGCATACACACACACATGCGCCGCTTACACACACACACGCACACACGAATGTACACACACATGCAAATGCTCGCGTACACACACAAACACGCGCGTACACACACGCGCATAAACACACATGCGCGTACAAACATGCGCATAAACACACACGCCATGTACACACATGCGTACACACACAAGCATGCATACACACGCAAACGCAGGCGCATACACACACAAACGTGCACGTACGCACACACACGCGCGAGTACAAACACAAACATGCGCGGGTACACACACACAGACACACGCGCGTGCGTACACACATACACAGGCGTGCATACATAAACATACACGCACACACATGCACTCGCAATTATACACAGACATGCATGTACACATACACACACACACACACGTTTACACACACACGAATGCGTACACACACACGTGCGTACAAACACATGCACTCGTGCATATACCCACACACACGCGCGCATACACACACGTGCACATACTCACACCCATGCACACACATGCACGTACACACACGCGTACACACACACGTGCACATGTACACACACGTGCAAGCATACACACACATGCACACGAGAACGTACACACACAAACATGCAAACGCGCACATACACACACAAACTCGGACACACACGCGCGTACACACACGCGCATACACACACACGCGCACATACACACATGCGTACACACACACAAGCGCGCATACGAATGCACACGCACGCGCCTACACACACACACACGCACGCGTACGCACACACACGCTCGCGTACTCACAAACACGCGCGTGTACGCACACACACGCGCGCATACGCACACACACGCGCTCGTACGCACACACACGCGTGCGTACGTACACATATGCGAGTGTATGCACACACACAAGTGTACATACACACCCGCGCATACAAACACGCGCACATACACAGACACGCGTGCGTACAGACACGCGTGCGTACACGCACGCGTGCGTACACACATGCGTACACAAACAAAAGCACGCATACGAACGCAAACGCATGCGCATACACACACATGCGCACTCGTACGCACACACACGCTCGCGTATGCACACACATGCGCGCGTACCCACACATACGCGCGTGTATACACACACACGCGCGTACATACACACACACGCATACACACACACGCACATAAACAGACACGCATGCGTACAGAGACACGCCTGCGTACACACAAACACGCGTACACACACACGCGCGTACACACACACACGCGCGTACACACACACACGTATACACACACGTGCATACCCAAACACTTGTGTACACACACACAAGAGCGCTTATACATATACAAGTGCGTGCGTACACACAAACGCGCGCGCGCACACACAAACACACGCACGCACACACACATACACGCCCATGTACACACACACAAAAGCGTGTATACATACACACACATGCACGTGTACACACACATGCATGCGTACACAAACACGCACTTACACACACAGGTGCGTACACAAACACACACTTATGCACATATACAGAAACACGTGCGTACACACACACGCGCGCGCGTACACACCCATGCATGCGTGTGCGCACAGACACAAACACGCGTACGTAGACACCCACATACACGCCCGTACACACACACACGCGCACTTGTACAAACACACACACATGCGCATACACACAGACGTGCGCGCATATACACTAACACGCGCACACACACACACATGCGCACGTGTACAAATGCACACGCACACACGCGCGCGTACACACACAGACAGACGTGCACGTACACACACGCACATGCGTATACGCATACACATGCGTGCGTACACACACAAACACACAAACACACATGCGTACACACACACGCGCACTTCCACACACAAGCGCGCTTACACACACACGCATAGCGCACGTACACACACATGCAATTGTGCGCGTACGCACAAAAACACGCACACACACACGCGTACACACACGCATACACACACACGCATACACACACACGCGCATACACACACATGCATGTACACACACATGCGTACACACACACGAGCTTACATACACATGCACACCCACGAGCATACACATACAAACGCGCGTTTATGCACACACACACGCGCACGCGTACACACACACATGCGCGCATACACACAAACAAACGCGTGTACACACACATGTGCGTACACACACACATGCACACACACGCACACACACATGTACACACACGAACACACACGCGCATACACACACACGCGTGCTTACACACATACACGTGCGCGTGTACACACACACGCGCTCACGCACACACATATACACATGCACGTACACACACACACGCGTGTGTACACATACACACACACGCATGTGTACACACACATGCGTATACACACACACGCGAGTACACACACACTAGTGCACATGCATATGTACACACAGACGCACACATGCTTACACACACACAATCACGCACATGCGTGCATACACACAGACGCACACGTGCGTACACATACATACGCACTCACACAAGCGTACACACACACATGCATACACACATGCACATGCAAACACGCGTGTGTACACACCCATGCATATGGCCGTGTACACACACACGCACACACTCGCTCGTACACACAAACACACACACACATACTCATACACACACACATGTGCGCATACACACACACATGCGTACAAACACATATGCATACACAAACACGCGCGCGTACACACACACGCATGCATGCGCGCAGAGACACACACACATGTACGTAGACAAACACACATACCCGTACACACACACATGCACACTTGTACACACACACATGCGCACACACACAAATACGCGCGTACACACACAGACATGCGCATACACACACACAGACATGCGCATACACACACAAACACACGTGCGTACACACACACAAGCGCGCTTACACACACACACGCACACACACGAACGTACACACACATGCAAACGTGCGTACACACACAAACGCGCGTACACACACACTCGCATGAAAAAACATGCGCATGTACACACACATGCGTGCTCACACACAAGTATGCACGTACGCACACACACACGCGTGTACAAACACAAACATGCACACACACGCGTACACACAAACGCGCGCATACACACGCGCATGTACACACACGCGCATGTACACACACACATGCATACACACACATGCGCGCGTAAAAACACACTCGCACATGCATACACACACATGCGTTTACACACACGCACACGCACGCACATGCGTATACACACACACACTCACGCTTACACACATACACATGCACGCGTACACACAAACACGCGCACGCACACACACATACACGCGCACGTACACACACACACCCGCGTGTACACATACACACACATGTGTGCACACACACACGCATGCGTATACACACAAAGGCGCGTACACACACACTCGTGCACATACCCACACAGACGCGCGCGTACACACACACACGCACACGTACTCACACACACACACATGCACATACACATACACACACGCATACATACACACAACCACGCATATGCGCGCGTACACACATACACGCACACACGCGCGTACAAACACATACACACACGCACACCCGCATGTACACATAAACACACATGCACGTGTACACACACATGCGTACACACACGTACGTATACACACAAGCGCGTACACACACGCGCGTACACACAAGCGTGTATACACACACGCGTACACACACACACTTGTGCAAATACACAGACATGCGGGCGTACACACACACGCGGGCGCTTACACACACATGCATGCATGGGCACACAGACACACACACACGTGTACGTAGACACACACACACACGCCCGTACACCGCACTTGCGCACTTGTACACACACATGTGCATACACACAGACGTTTGTGCATATACACACACACGCACTCGCAAACACACACATGCGCACTCTCACACACATACACATGCACGTAAACACACACACCCGCGTGTACACATACACACACATGCACGTGTACACACACACACGCGTACACACACACGCGCGCGTACACACACACTTGTGCACACACACAGACACGCGCGCATACACACACGCACACACACACACACGCGCGCGTACACACACATGCACACTTGTACACACACACACACATGCGCATACACACACACGCATATGCACATACACACACATACGCGCACACACACAAACAGGCGGATACACATATACACAGACAAGCGCATACAAACACAAACACACAAACACATGTGCATACACACACACACATGCGCCGCTTACACACACACACGCACACACGAATGTACACACACATGCAAATGCTCGCGTACACACACAAACACGCGCGTACACACACGCGCATAAACACACATGCGCGTACAAACATGCGCATAAACACACACGCCATGTACACACATGCGTACACACACAAGCATGCATACACACGCAAACGCAGGCGCATACACACACAAACGTGCACGTACGCACACACACGCGCGAGTACAAACACAAACATGCGCGGGTACACACACAGACACACGCGCGTGCGTACACACATACACAGGCGTGCATACATAAACATACACGCACACACATGCACTCGCAATTACAAACAGACATGCATGTACACATACACACACACACACGTTTACACACACACGAATGCGTACACACACACGTGCGTACAAACACATGCACTCGTGCATATACCCACACACACGCGCGCATACACACACGTGCACATACTCACACCCACGCACACACATGCACGTACACACACGCGTACACACACACGTGCACATGTACACACACGTGCAAGCATACACACACATGCACACGAGAACGTACACACACAAACATGCAAACGCGCACATACACACACAAACTCGGACACACACGCGCGTACACACACGCGCATACACACACACGCGCACATACACACATGCGTAAACACACACAAGCGCGCATACGAATGCACACGCACGCGCCTACACACACACACACGCACGCGTACGCACACACACGCTCGCGTACTCACAAACACGCGCGTGTACGCACACACACGCGCGCATACGCACACACACGCGCTCGTACGCACACACACGCGTGCGTACGTACACATATGCGAGTGTATGCACACACACAAGTGTACATACACACCCGCGCATACACACACACGCACATACACAGACACGCGTGCGTACAGACACGCGTGCGTACACGCACGCGTGCGTACACGCACGCGTGCGTACACACATGCGTACACAAACAAAAGCACGCATACGAACGCACACGCATGCGCATACACACACATGCGCACTCGTACGCACACACACGCTCGCGTATGCACACACATGCGCGCGTACCCACACATACGCGCGTGTATACACACACACGCGCGTACATACACACACGCGCATACACACACACGCACATAAACAGACACGCGTGCGTACAGAGACACGCCTGCGTACACACAAACACGCGTACACACACACGCGCATACACACACACACGTATACACACACGTGCATACCCAAACACTTGTGTACACACACACAAGAGCGCTTATACATATACAAGTGCGTGCGTACACACAAACGCGCGCGCGCACACACAAACACACGCACGCACACACACATACACGCCCATGTACACAAACACAAAAGCGTGTATACATACACACACATGCACGTGTACACACACATGCATGCGTACACAAACACGCACTTACACACACAGGTGCGTACACAAACACACACTTATGCACATATACAGAAACACGTGCGTACACACACACGCGCGCGCGTACACACCCATGCATGCGTGTGCGCACAGACACAAACACGCGTACGTAGACACCCACATACACGCCCGTACACACACACACGCGCACTTGTACAAACACACACACATGCGCATACACACAGACGTGCGCGCATATACACTAACACGCGCACACACACACACATGCGCACGTGTACAAATGCACACGCACACACGCGCGCGTACACACGCAGCCAGACGTGCACGTACACACACGCACATGCGTATACGCATACACATGTGTGCGTACACACACAAACACACAAACACACATGCGTACACACACACGCGCACTTCCACACACAAGCGCGCTTACACACACACGTATAGCGCACGTACACACACACATGCAATTGTGCGCGTACGCACAAAAAAACGCACACACACAGGCGTACACACACGCATACACACACACGCGCATACACACACATGCATGTACACACACACATGCGTACACACACACATGCGTACACACACACGAGCTTACATACACATGCACACCCACGAGCATACACATACAAACGCGCGTTTATGCACACACACACACATGCGCACGCGTACACACACACATGCGCGCATACACACAAACAAACGCGTGTACACACACATGTGCGTACACACACACGCACACACACGCACACACACATGTACACACACGAACACACACGCGCATACACACACACGCGTGCTTACACACATACACGTGCGCGTGTACACACACACGCGCTCACGCACACACATATACACATGCACGTACACACACACACGCGTGTGTACACATACACACACACGCATGTGTACACACACATGCGTATACACACACACGCGAGTACACACACACTAGTGCACATGCATATGTACACACAGACGCACACATGCTTACACACACACAATCACGCACATGCATGCATACACACAGACGCACACACGTGCGTACACATACATACGCACTCACACAAGCGTACACACACACATGCATACACACATGCACATGCAAACACGCGTGTGTACACACCCATGCATATGGCCGTGTACACACACACGCACACACTCGCTCGTACACACAAACACACACACACATACTCATACACACACACATGTGCGCATACACACACACATGCGTACAAACACATATGCATACACAAACACGCGCGCGTACACACACACGCATGCATGCGTGCAGAGACACACACACATGTACGTAGACAAACACACATACCCGTACACACACATGCACACTTGTACACACACACATGCGCACACACACAAATACGCGCGTACACACACAGACATGCGCATACACACACACAGACATGCGCATACACACACAAACACACGTGCGTACACACACACAAGCGCGCTTACACACACACACGCACACACACGAACGTACACACACATGCAAACGTGCGTACACACACAAACGCGCGTACACACACACTCGCATGAAAAAACATGCGCATGTACACACACATGCGTGCTCACACACAAGTATGCACGTACGCACACACACACGCGTGTACAAACACAAACATGCGCGTGTACACACACACAAACACACGCACGCGTACACACACACACAGGTGCACTTACACACATACACACACACAAATACACGCGCAAGTACACACACACACGTGTACACACACACACACACACGCACGTGTGCACACACACGCAGGTGTATACACACATGCATACAAACACACACACTCGTGCACATACCCACACACACGCGCACATACACACACACGTGAACGTACTCACACACACATGCACGTACACACACTCGCGTACACACACGTGCGCATGTACACACACACGTGCGCATGTACACACACGTGCAAGCATACACACACACGCACACGCGCACGTACAAACAAACATGCGAATGCGCACATACACACACAAACACGGACACAAACGCGCGTACACACACGCGCATACACACACACACGCGTGCGTACACACACATGCGAACACACACGAGCGCGCATACGAACGCACACGCACGCACATACACACACAAACACGCACGCGTAGGCACACACACGCTCGCGTACTCACACACACGCGTGCGTTTGCACAAACACACACGCGTGCGTACGCACACTCTCGCGCGTGTATACAAACACGCGCATACATACACACACGCGCATACACACACACACGCACACACACAGACATGCGTGCATACACACAGACATGCAAGCATACACACACACATGCTCGTACACACATGCGTACACACACACAAATGCGCACACAAACGCACACGCACGTGCTTACACACAAACATGCGCACTCTTACGCACACACACGCTCGCGTACGCACACACATGCACGCATACGCACACAGACGCGCGTGTATTCACACACGCGCATACACACACACATAAACAGACATGCGTGCGTACACAGACACGCGTGCGTAATCAGACACACACACATGCGCACTTGTACAAACACACACACATGCGCATAAACACAGATGTGCGCGCATATACACTAACATGCGCGCACACTCTCGCGCGTGTATACAAACACGCGCATACATACACACACGCGCATACACACACACACGCACACGTGCTTGCGTACACACAGACACGCGCACACACAAACATATACACACTCATATACACACACCCGTATGTACACAAAGAAAAACACGCATGTGTACCCACACAAATGCATGTGTATACACACAAACGCGCATACAAACACACACTCGTGCACATACCCACACACATGCGCCCGTACACTCACACGCACACGTACTCACACACACTCACGCACGTACACACACACGCATACACACATACACATGCGCGTACACACAAAAACGCGCATGTACACACACACACGCCTACACACACAAACACAAACACGCGCGTACACACATACACGCACGTACACACACGCATGCATATGCACACACGCGTGCATACACACACATACGCGTGCGTACACACACACACACGCGCGTGTACATACACAAACACATGCGTACAAACACACGCACAGACACGCGCGCGTGCGTACACACATAAGCTCGCGCGCACACACTCGTGCATACACACACTTGCCCATACGTGTGCTTATACACACACACGCACACACACGCACACACACACTCATGTACACACATACACACCTGCGTACACACACATGCGTAAACACACACACACATGTGTACAAACACAAACATGTGCGTACATGCACATGCGTACACACACTCGCGCGGACACACACAAACACGAGTGCATACACATATGCGTGCGTGCGTACACACACAAACGCGCATGCGTACACACAAACACACACGGACGTACACACACGTGCGCGCATACACACACATACACGCGTGCGTACACACACACACACTTGCATAAACACACACATGTGTGCACACACATACACATGCACACAGACACGCACGTACAAACACACGTGAGTGCATACACACACACACGTGAGCCCATACACACACACACACGCGTACACACACACGCGCGCACATGCATGTGTACAAACACACGCACACGGCGCACATGCACGTGTAAAAACACACGCACACGCGCGCGTACACACACAAACAGACACACATGCGAGTACACACACACACGTACGTACACACAGACAAACACACGCGCACGTACACAAAAACACACGTGCGCGTACACACAAACACACGCGCGCGTACACACAAACACACAAGCGCACACAAACACACATGCCCATACAAACATGTACATAAACACACGCACACAAGCACGCACGCACTAGCACGCATACAAATAAACACGTGCGTGCATACACAAACACATGCGCCTGTACACACAAACATATGCGCCTCTAAACACAAAAATGCGAGCGTACACACACACACGAGTGCGTACACACACAAATGTGTGCTTACACACACAAGCGCGCATACACACACACGTGGGTACACACACGCTCGTACACAAACGCCAGTACAGACACACATGCATGCGTACACACATGCATGCGTACACACCTGCATGCGTACACACACGCGCATATGCGCGCACACACACAATTGCGCACACGCGTGCGTACACACAAACACGCACACACAAACGGGAGTACATACACACACGTGTGCCTACACACACAAACACACACACGCGTGAGTACACACACACACGCGCGGGCCTACACACACACAAACACACGCGCATACACACAAACACGCGCGTACACACACACACGTGCACACAAACACACGTGCACACACGTGCGCGTACAAACACCGGCGCATGCATACACACACACGCACATACACAAGCGCTGCGAGTACACACACACACACAAGCACATGTGCGCATATACACGCAGGTGTGTACGTGCGTACATAAAAAACACACATGTGCGCATACTTGCAAACACAAGCGCACGTGCGCATACACATGCACACGCGTACGTGCGTACACACACACATGCCCGTACACACACACGAGTGCGCGTACACACACAAGCACGCGCGTACACACAAATACACACACACATGCGCATACACACACAAGCGCACGTGCGAGTACACACGCACACAAGCGCAAGTGGGCATACACACACAAGCGCACGTGCACGTACACACGAACACAGAAACAGACGCACGTACACACACACACGCTCGTGCACATACCCACACACACGCGTATGTACACACACACGCTCACGTAATCACACACGCACACACATGCACGTACACACACACATGCACACACGCTCGTACACACACAAACACACGCACACATGCGTGTACACACACACGCGCATACACACAAACACGCGCGTACACACACATATGCGTAAAAACACACAAGCGTGCGTACACACACAAACACACGCATGCACACACACTCGTGCACGCGTACACACACTCGCACACACACTCGCGCGCACACACACAAGCAAGTGAAAACACGCAAACGCACGCACACACCCACACACACATGCGCGTACACACACACGCGCATTCACAGACACACACATGTACACAGACACGCGTGCGTACACACACACGTGCACGTACACACAAACATGCAGATATGCGTGTACAAACACACGTGTGCTTACACACATACAAGTAAGCGCGTACACACACACACACGCGTGCGCACACACACACGCGTGCGCACACACACACGCGTGAGCACACACACACACACACGCACGGAAACACACATATACGCGCACATACACACACCCCCACGTGTACACATACACACACATGCACGTGTACCAGACACAAGCATGCGTACACACACACGCGCATACACACATGCGCGTACACACACGCGCGTACACACACACGCGCGTACACACACACACGCGTACACACAAACACTTGAGCACATATACACACACGCAGGTGTACACACACACGCGCATGTAGACACACGCGCATGCGTGCGCGCACAGATGCACACACACGTGTACGTACACACACATTCATGCCCGTACACACACCTGCACACTTGTACACACACGTGCGCGCATACACAGGCGCGTGTACACACACACATGCGTACACACACAAGCGCGCGTACACACGCACACGCCCACGCACGTTCATACACACACAAACACATGTGTATGCACACAAACAAGCGTGTACACACACACGCGCGCGCGTACACACACACACGTGTACACACACATGTGTACACACACACGTGTACACACATACACGTGCGCGCGTAGACACACATGCACGCACGCACACAAAAACACATGCACGCACACACACACCCGCGTGTACACATACACACACACTCGTGCATATACCCACACACACACACGCACACACTTGCACGTACAAACACACACACGTGTGTACACACACATGCGTACACACACAAGCGCGCGTTCACACGCACACAAGCGCGCGTTCACACGCAAACGCACGCGCATACACACACGTGCACACGTACGCACACACACGCGTGTACGCACACACACGTTTGTTTACACACACAGACACGGGCGTGTACACACACACACGCGGGCGTGTACACACACACACATGCGTGCGTACACACACACACGCGCGTGCGTACACACACACGCACATACACACACACGCGCGTACACAGACACGCGTGCGTACACACAGACGCACACGCAAGTACACACACACACGCACACACACGCGTACACACACAAACGAGCACTTACACACATACACGTGCATGCGTACACATACACATACGCGCGCGCACACACACACGCGCATGCACACACACACACACGCGCATGCACACACACACACGCGCACGTGCACACACACCTGCATGTACACATACACACACGCACTTGTACACACACACAAGCATGCGTATAGACATATGAGTGTAAACACACACTCGTGCACATACACACACACCTGCCCGTACACACACGCACACGTACACACACACGTGTGCTTGTACACACACACACGTGCAAGCATACAAACACACGCGCGTGCATACACACATACGCATGAGTACACACACACACGCACACACACATACACGTGCGCGTACTCACACACACACGCATACACACACATGCACGCGTACTTACACACACAAACACAAACACGCACGTACACACACGCGCGTACACACAAACGCGTGCGTACACACAAACGCACGCATACACACACACGCGTGCGTACACACAAACGCACGCGTACACACACAAACGCACGCGTACACACACATGCGTGCGTACACACAAACGCACGTGTACTCACACACGTGCGTGTACACACACAAATACATGCGTACACACACACACGCACACACACACATATGCACGTACACACACACACGTCTGCGCGTACACACAGACGTGCGCGCGCACACACAGACGTGCGCGCGCACACACAGACGTGCGCGCGCACACACAGACGTGCGAGCGCACACACATTCGCACAATTGCACACATGCGCGCACACACACAAACGAACACACACAAGCGCGCAAACACACACACACGCACACACTCGTGCATACACACATGCCTACACGTGCGCATACATACAAACACGCACCCACACACGCACGTACACAAAAACACGCACGCTTACACACATACACGTGCGCGGGTACACACACACGCATACATACACACACACTCGGGCACATACCCAGACACACGCACACGTACACACACATGTACGTACTCACACACACGCACACACATGCACGTACACACAAACATGCAAGCATACACACACATGCAAGCATACAGACACACGCACAAGCGTACATACACACACATGCAAATGTGTGTACACACACAAACATGCACACACACGCGCATACACACACGTGCATACACACACGTGCATACACACACGCGCATGTACACACACATGCATACATACACACAAGCGTGCGTACACACGCACACGCACGCACATACACACACAAAAGCGGGTTTATGCACACACACGCGCGTGTACACACACACACGTGCGCTTACACACATACACGTGTGCGCATACACACAGACACGCCCATGCACAAACACATACACACGAACTTACACACACACACGCATGTACACAAACACGCACACACATGTGTACACACACATGCCTGCGTATACACACAAACGTGCGTACACACACTCGTGCACATACCCACACACATGCGTGCGTACACACATACGCACACGTACTCACACGCATGCACACACATGCATGTACACACACATACGCATACATACACATACGCGCGTACACACACACATGCGTATATACACACATACCCACATACACACGCACAAGCAAGCTCATACACACACAAGCGCGCGTGTACGCACACACACGCGCGTGTACACACACACACGTTCGCGCGAACACACACGCGCATGCACACACACATACACGCGCACATACACACACACAGCATGTACACATACACACACACGCACGTGTACACACACACGCATGTGTACACACATACCGTGTACACACAAACACTCGTGCATATACACACACGCGCACGTACAAACACACGCCACATACTCACACACACGCACACACATGCACGTACACACACACGCACGCGTACACACACATGTGCGCGTGTACACACACGTGCAAGCATACAAACACACATGCACGCATACACACACACGCACAGGCACGTGTACACACACATGCGCATACACACACACACGGGCATGCACACACACATACACGTGCGCGTACACACAAACACACGTGCGTACATACACAAACGTGCGCTAACACACACAAACACAGAAACGCCCGTACACATACACACGCGCGTACACACACGCGCGTACACACACGCGCGCGTGTACACACACAAACACACACGTACACACAAGTGCACACACACACGCGTGCACGTACACACACACGCGCGTGCACGTACACACACACACGCGCGCACACACACATTTGCACAAATGCACACACGCGCGCACACACACCAACGAACAGACACAAGTGCGCAAACACACACACACGCACACACTCGTGCATACACATACTTGCCCACACGTGCGCATAACCACACACACGCACTTACACACACACGTCTGCGTATACACACACGTGCATAAACACACACACGCACGCATACACACACAAACACGCGTGAACACGCACATGCGTACACACACAAACACGCGTGCATACACACATGCGCGCGTGCGTACACACAAAAACGTGCATGCGTACACACAAACACACACGCACGTACACACACACATGCACGCATACACACACACGTGCTTACACACACGCGTGCGTAAACACACACACTCGCGCCTACACATACACATGCACATACAGTCACGCACATACACAGACGCACACGTGTGCTCATACACACACACGCGCACACACGCATGTGTACAAACAAATGCACACGAGCGCGCGTACACACACACAAACAGACACACGCGCCAGTAAACACACGCGTACATACACACACCCAAACACGCGCGCGTACACACAAAAACACACTCGTACACACACACGCGCGCACACAAACACACACGCCCATACAAACATGTACACAAACAAACGCATACACGCACGCACAAACGCACACATGCACCTACACACGCACGTACACACACACGTACAAACGCACACATGCACCTACACACGCACGTACACACACACTCGCACGCGTATAAATAAATACGCGCGTATACAAACACACACGCGATTGCGTACATAAACACACGCGCATGTACAAACACACGCGCGTACACACATGCGTACATACACACAAACAAACGCGTTGTGGCGGGATGTTGCAAAGACAACCCCCACACCCTGAATCACACTTACTGACAATGGTCTCCACAAAACAAACTTTCCCCTTACGTAATCTACAACCAAACTTTTGGACAGAAGGACAAAACAAAACAAAACATAACCTTAAAACTATATTTCTTAATATTCAAAAACTCACTAAAAAAAATCACCAATCATATACCATAACCAAAAATAATCACAACTTAGTACTACAATCTTAACCTACTGTAATTGGAAAACACAAAATTAAAACTAAAATTTCACTTCAACCACCATCTAAACGTAATTATCATATATGATTGTGAGTGGACACTTTCGTCCACACAAGGGCCAACAGTCTTTAATAGCCCAATATCACAAATCTGCAGGAACTGAAACACTATCAAATATCAATACACAATTGCACTAATCATCATCATCATCATCATCATCAATACGCCAAACCAATTCCTTCAACCGGGCGGGATCGTTACAGCATCTATTTCATCAAGATCCACAGAGCAATCCAATCAGGTCCTTAAACAATCCAGGTCATCAATAATTCATTCCAAATCTGAGCAGTCGTATCAAATTCCTTAAACAAGCCAGGTCGTCAACAATCAAATTCACATAAATTTCTCCCCAAAGGAGGAATCACGGCCTGCCAAAATAAAAAGAAAAACACTTATGAACACTCCTAACTAACTTAACTATCGCACTATAATCAAAGATAAATAATAAATTGTTCCTATCATTCACAATCACGACAAGCAAAGATAAACAAAACTGTACTTACTCAGAATATAAAAATCACTTCCACGCTGGTCAAAAAAATAATAATCCAGCATTCACAACAGCCTCTAGCTGCAGTCGAAAAAAAAAAGCATTCGCTCCGAAACATTCACCACTGTCGTAACCTAACTAAAAATGTAAACAAACAATCTCATTTAAACCAACAGTCTTTCTCACCACAAACGATCGTTAACCTAACTACTTTCGTTCGCTAACACAATATCTCTCTCTCTCTCTCTCTCTCTCTCTCTCTCTCTCTCTCTCTCTCTCTCTCTCTCTCTCTCTCAGGATTTGGCAAAAAAAAAAAAAATAAAATAAAGCAAAAATAAATCCTCCACATTCCTCCCCCCTTACTTTGCCAAATCCTTCTCACACAACACTTACATTATTTTTTTCATAACCCAGTCGCAGTCGGGAACGGGACCTCTACTCCGAGTAACTGGGCCTCCATATACTCTCTCATTCACTTCTTCCTTATCACAATCATTCACTACATTAACACTATTCCTATCTAAATCCCTATCATCTAATATATCATGTACAATCATATCTACCTCGTTCTCATCTGGCCCTATAATTACACTCATTTCTGTAAACAGTTCATCCATTTCATCAAAAACATTCTCAACTTTAGTAAAAGATTCATTCATACTACTAATCATTCTCCTATCTCTCACTCTCGCATTCGTCATCCTTTCTTTTACATCACCTAAGGAAAAGCCACACACACTATAGGTATCATTCATACTCAGCCATGATTCATCTGTATTAACACATTTATCTTCCATACACACTTGCACATTTACACCCTTGTCATACTTATTTCTATTCTCACTTTTACTTATAAAATTTCCCCTTCTTTCATCTTTACTTAAAGCTCTTGTATTCTTCCTTTTCTTATATTCTACTAACACTAACTGTTTACCTTCCAGACCTAAGTCCTCATACATACTAGGTTCACCCTTGTTCCTTTTCAACCATTTACTCATCCCATTCTCTTGGATATACTCAGGTACCTCTTTCCATTTACGCAACTGGTTGTGGTGAGCCCTAATTTTTTCCCCAATACCACCCACATACAACTTACCCAAAACGTAACTTAATCCACTCGAACCAACTTCTAACACCTCATAGGGACCTTCAAATTTATCACGCACCTTATTTACATTCATTCTACCCTTTTCAATTACTTCTTTCATCACTCTTTCACCAACTTTAAAGCTTTCAAACCTCTTATTTGCTTTCCTCCACACATCTCTATCATCTTTATGTTAGGATGTACAATCATACCGCATTTTTTCAAGAAGTTATAACCTAACAACACATCGTATTTGTCATTTACTCCCTCAACCACATAAAAATCATTATCTTCCATCATCAGCCCCCCAATCATGACATTTTCACGCAACTTTCCTTGCACAGACATACTTAAATTACCGATACCTTTCACTTCACCTTTACACCCCCTAAATTCACACACATCCCTTACCTTATCGTATGCATTCCTAAACATTAAATTGACACCACAACCAGTATCAATCAGACCAACTAGCTCTATTCCATTAAAATTTACTTTTGCGCTCATGCAGTCATAAGCTCTTTCGCCCATCACGTCTTCATGTAGTAAACCTTCACGAACATGCATCACATTCACTCCGCACACACTCGAGGACTCACCCAGCTGAACCCTCTTACACTCTAGTTTCCCAAACATCCTGGCTGATTTACTCCCTTCTTCCTACATACCCTAGCTACATGCCCATCTGCACCACATTCAGTACACTTACCCCGTGGCTCCTTGCACATTCTAGCATAATGACCATCCTTACCACAATTACCGCAAATCACATTTGTACGATTACTCCGACATCCACTCGCTATGTGCCCAGTCATACCACACCGATAACATTTTATCCCTTTCTCTTTCTTGCACTCACTAATTCTATGCCCTACCTCACCACATCCAAAACAAGCACCAAGAGCCCATCTACATTCATTCTTCTTATGTCCTACTTTCCCACATCTATAACACTTCTCTTCACGGATACAACTACCTGACCTACCTTGCGGCGCACTAGCACTCCTATCCCTCCAAACCTGATTCCCTTGCCTAAACCCTTCATTTGTCCTTACAGGTATTCCCACATTACTCGCCCTAACACTCCTATCTACTACACTATCAGCTACCCTCATCGGTCCTCTCATAACAGCATCTCTAAAAACTAACAAATTCTGGCACACTTTCCTCCATTCCAGTTCTTACACTCACAGATTTACTTTCTTTCATACACCTATCCAACTCGTAATCCTCAACTATCTCTAAAATATCATCCCATGTCAGTCTTTCTTTCGTCCACCTCATTTTCTCCTTCCGTTTCAAATTAACAAACTCAGCAACATTCTCGGGTACAGTAGCCAAAAACTTCCTCATTAAATACCTTCATCCCCATACTTCTTCCTAGCTTAAGTTTCCAACCTACATACGTACATTGATATCGCTTCTCCTGCATTCATCCGTGCTTCATCAAAATCATTCTTACGCTTATACTTAACACTCCCTTTCATACGTTTTACCTGCTCAATTATTCTCGTTTTCACACTTTCATAATCAACGTCCCCTACACTTATTATCACTCCATACATCGTCAACAAATACCCAGTCAAATATTCTCTTAACTCCCTAGCCCAAATTCTTTTACTATCACCATACTTATCCTGACAATACCTCTCATACTCCTTGAAAAAATCATATACATCCCTACTGCTATGCTCATTGAACCTTTCACACCGAGGTACCTCTCTCATAAACACAGTCTTACACACATCACGTTCATTCTCACTGCTATCATCACTGTCTACTCCCTTGTTACCTTCTTCCTCATTCGAATATAATGAATCCACTTCCACACTTAAATTCCTATCCTTAACCATTCCTTTCTTACCCTTTTTCTTACTTACCACTTTCACCCATTCACGATCGTCCTTGCTATCAGCCTGATACTTTTTCTTCCCTTTCTTCACATCACTTTTACCTTTCCTTTCATCTTTCCTCTCACCTTTCTGTTCATCCTTACTATGCCTAATTCCCTTATCTTCAACATCACCATCACTATTACTACTATCACTATCACTTCCTTTCCCATTATCACCTACCTTATCCTTCTCTTCCACTACCAACCCATTACCCGAAGCTGAGGACACTCCTCCGACTGCACCTTCACCCATTATAGTTTTCATCATCCCCATGACTTGCCCCATCATATCTTCCATTCGTTTCTCTATTCGTTCTTCATTCTCTCGCATCCTCATCTCAACACATTCTTCCACTCTCTCTACTGTCCCCTTTAACTCCCTAAGCTCCTTCTGCATCGCCGCATTCTCCCAGTTCAACCTCTCATTCTCTATTAGCAACCTCTCCTCACGCTCCTTACTCAGCCGCAATTCCTCCTCTAAAGCCTTATATTTACCTTCCATTTTTCTTCAACCTTAATTCTAAATTTGTATCTTATCAGTCCTTCGTCAAAGAGTCCAGCTATCAGTCACGCCTCAGCAGTCCCTGTTCGGGCGCCAAAATAATGTGGCGGGATGTTGCAAAGACAACCCCCACACCCTGAATCACACTTACTGACAATGGTCTCCACAAAACAAACTTTCCCCTTACGTAATCTACAACCAGACTCTTGGACAGAAGGACAAAACAAAACAAAACATAACCTTAAAACTATATTTCTTAATATTCAAACACTCACTAAAAAATCACCAATCATATACCATAACCAAAAATAATCACAACTTAGTACTACAATCTTAACCTACTGTAATTGGAAAACACAAAACTTAAAACTAAAATTTCACTTCAACCACCATCTAAACGTAATTATCATATATGATTGTGAGTGGACACTTTCGTCCACACAAGGGCCAACAGTCTTTAATAGCCCAATATCACAAATCTGCAGGAACTGAAACACTGTCAAATATCAATACACAATTGCACTAATCATCATCATCATCATCATCATCAATACGCCAAACCAATTCCTTCAACCGGGCGGGATCGTTACAGCATCTATTTCATCAAGATCCACAGAGCAATCCAATCAGGTCCTTAAACAATCCAGGTCATCAATAATTCATTCCAAATCTGAGCAGTCGTATCAAATTCCTTAAACAAGCCAGGTCGTCAACAATCAAATTCACATAAATTTCTCCCCAAAGGAGGAATCACGGCCTGCCAAAATAAAAAGAAAAACACTTATGAACACTCCTAACTAACTTAACTATCGCACTATAATCAAAGATAAATAATAAATTGTTCCTATCATTCACAATCACGACAAGCAAAGATAAACAAAACTGTACTTACTCAGAATATAAAAATCACTTCCACGCTGGTCAAAAAAATAATAATCCAGCATTCACAACAGCCTCTAGCTGCAGTCGAAAAAAAAAAGCATTCGCTCCGAAACATTCACCACTGTCGTAACCTAACTAAAAATGTAAACAAACAATCTCATTTAAACTAACAGTCTTTCTCACCACAAACGATCGTTAACCTAACTACTTTCGCTCGCTAATACAATATCTCTCTCTCTCTCTCTCTCTCTCTCTCTCTCTCTCTCTCTCTCTCTCTCTCTCTCTCTCTCAGGATTTGGCAAAAAAAAAAATAAAATAAAGCAAAAATAAATCCTCCACAGCGTGTGTACACAAATGCACTCGTACACACACACGTACGTACACACACACGTGCGTACACACACGCTCGTACACAAACGCGCGTAGACACACACAAGCGTGCGTACACACACGCGCGCATATGCGAGCACACACAGACAAGCATGCGTACACACACACGCGCATATGCGAGCAAACACAGAAAAATGCGCACGCGTGCACGCACACACATGCACACGTGCGCGTACAAACACATGCAAATGCGCGCGTACACACACACATGCATACATACATATGCGCATGCACACGCAAACGTGCGTGCACACACAGGCCCATGTGCGCATACACACACACACGTGTACGTGCGTACACATGCATACGTCCATGTGCGTACACACGCACATGTGTACGTGCCTACACACAAACAAACACATGTGCGTACACACACACACCAGCACACAGGCGCGCGCGTACAATCACACGCACACACATATGCGTTTACACACACACACATACGCACATGTACACACACACACGCACACGCACGCATGCACACACGCACGTACATGCACACATGCCTAAACACTCAGAAACGCGCATACACACACAAACACGCGCACGTACACACACATGCGTACACACACGCGCGCGTACACACACACGCGAGCGTACACAAAAACACGCATACACAAACACATGCATACACACACACGCGCTTACACACACAAACACAAACATGCGCGTACATACACACACGCGTACGTACACACACATGCGTGCGCGTACACATACACGTGCATGTACACACACAAACACACGCATACACACACACACATGCGTGTGTACACACAAACACGTGCAAGCATGCACACACACGCACGCATACACACACACGCACACGCACGTGAATACAAACACACGCGTACACACACACGGGCGCACACACACACTAGTGTGCGCCTACACACACGCGCACGCACACATACATTCGCACAAATGCACACACGCGTGCACACACACAAACAAACAGACACAAGTGCGCAAACACACACACACGCACACACTCGTGAATACACACACTTGCCAACACGTGAGTATACACACACACGCACATACACACGCACGTACACACACACACCTGCGTACACACAAACGTGCGTAAACACACATGCACGCGTACACACACAAACACACGCGAACACGCACATGAGTACAAACACGCGCATGCATACACACACACACAAACATACGTGCATACACGCATGCGCGTGCGTACACACACAGACGCGCATGCGTACACACAAACACACACGTACGTACACACACAAGTGCAAGCATATACACACACATGCGTGCATACACACACATGCGTACGTACATACATATGCGTGCGTAAACACACACACGCGCGCACACACATACACATGCACACACAGACACGCACGTACACACACGCACACGTTTGCGCATAAACACACACGCACACGTTTGCGCATAAACACACACACACGCGCGCACATGCACGTGTACAAACACATGCACACGAGCGTGCATACACACACAAACAGACACACGCGCGAGTACACACAAACACCCGTATATACACACACAAACACACGCACGCGTACACACAAACACAAGCGCGTACACACACACGCATACACACACACGCGCACACAAACACACACGGCCATACAAACATGTACACACACACGCACAAACGCACGCACGAACGCATACGCGCATGCACAAATGCACACACGCACGCACACCCACACATAAACACACACACTCGCACGCGTACAAATAAACACGCGCGTATACAAACACACACGTGCGTGGATACACAA
Source organism: Palaemon carinicauda (assembly GCF_036898095.1). Taxonomy (NCBI): domain Eukaryota; kingdom Metazoa; phylum Arthropoda; class Malacostraca; order Decapoda; family Palaemonidae; genus Palaemon; species Palaemon carinicauda. Next base: position 6,422,608 of record NC_090767.1, read on the forward strand.
ACACACGCGCATGTACACACACGCACATGTGTGCGTAAACACACCCAAACGCGTGCGTAAACACAAACAAACGCGTGCGTACACACACATGCAAGCGTTCACACATACGTGCATACACACACAAGTGCGTACACACAGACACGTGCGTACACACACGCTCGTACACAAACACGCGTACACACACACATGCATGCGTACACACACACGCAAATATGCGCTAACACACACATGCATGCGCGTACATACACAAACGCACGTGCGCGTACACACACATGAACACGTGCGCGTACACACACATGCAAACGCGTGCGTACACACACATGCATACACACATATGCGCATGCACACACACACGCGCGTGCACACACACAGGCACATGTGCACATACACAGGCACATGTGCACGTACACATGCACACGTGTATGAGCGTACACACACACACGTGTACGTGCGTACACACGCACACATTTACATGCGTACACACGCACACGTTTACGTGCGTACACACAAACACACGTGTGTGCGTACACACACAAGCGCAATGCGCGTACACACACACAAGCACACGTGCACATACACACACGAACACACAAACACACGCACTTACACACAAACACACGCACTTACACAAACACGCTCAGAGACACACACAGACGTGTGCATAATCACATGAACACTCAAACACACGCAGGTACATACACACGCGCGCATACACACACGCGCGTGTTCACACATACACGCGCATGTACACACACACGCGCATGTACACACACACGCGCGTGTACACACACACACGCGCGTGTACACACACACGGGCGTGTACATAAACACGAGCGTGTACACACACACGCGCATGTACACACACACGCGCGCTTACACACACATATGTGCGTGCACACACACCATCACAGAGGCATGAACACACAATCACACGCACACATATGCGCGTGTACAGACACATGCACATACGCACATGTACAGAGACACACGCACACATGCGTAAACACTCACAAGAGCGCGTGCAAACACGAACACGCGCATGTACACACACATGCGTACACACACACGCGCGCGTACACACACACACATACACAAACACACGCTTACACACACACACGTGCGCTTACACACACAAACACAAACACGCGCGTACATACACACACGCGTGCATACACACATATGCGCGCGTGTACACACACAACCACATGTGTACACACACACGCATACACACACGTGCGCACACACAAACACGCGTGCATACACACATGAGCGCGTGCATACACACACAAACACGCATGCGTACACACAAACACGCATGCGTACACACAAACACACACGCACGTAAAAACACGTGCGCGCATACACACACGCGTGCGTACACACACACGCGTGCACACACACATACACATGCACACACAGACACAAACGTACACACACATGTGCGCATACATCCACAAACGCCCTACACACACATGAGCGCACATGCACGTTTACAAACACACCCTCACGCGCGCGCGTACACACACACAAACTAACACACGAGTGAGTAAACACACACACATACGCGTGCGTATACACACACACGCGTGCGTATACACACACAAACACACGCGCGTATATACTAACACACGCGCGTATATACTAAAACACGAGCGTATATACTAACACACGCGCGTATATAGTAACACACGCGCGTACAAACACATGCGCACACAAACACACACGCACATACACACATGTACACACACGCACGCACACACGCACGTACACACATTTTCACGCGTACTAATAAACACGCGCGTATACAAACACACATGTGCGTGCGTACACAAATACACGCGCTTACACACACACGCGCGTACACACACACGCGCGTACACACACACACTTGTGCACATACACAGACACGCGCGCGTACACACACACGCGCGAGTGTACACACCCATGCATGCGTGTGCGCAGAGACACACACACGCGTACGTAGACACACACACACACGCCCGTACACACACACATGCGAACTTGTACAACCACACACACATGCGCATACACACAGACGTGCGTGCATATACACTAACACGCGCACACACACATAAACATGCGCACGTGTACAAATGTACACGCACAAACGCGTGCGTACACACACAGACAAACGTGCGCGTACACACACGCACACGCGTATACACACACATATACACGCGCACACACACACGCGTGTGTACACACACACATGCGTGCGTACACACACAAACACACGAACACACGTGCTACATACACACACACGCGCACTTCCACACACAAGCGCGCTTACACACACGCATAGCGCACGTACACACACACATGCAATTGTGATTGTACACACAAAAACACGCACACACATACGCGTACACACACGCGTACACACATGCGCATACACACACACGCATGTACACACACATGCGTACACACACACGAGCTTACGTACACATGCACACGCACGCGCATACACACAAACGCGCGTTTACGCACACACACGCGCGCACGCATACACACAGACAGGCGCGCATACACACAAACACACGCGTGTACACACACATGTGCGTACACACACACACACACATGTACACAAACGTGCATACACACACGCACACACACGCGCATACACACACACACGTGTTTACACACATATACGTGCATGTGTACACACACACGTTCACGCACACACATATACACACGCACGTACACACACACCCGTGTGTACACATACACACACACGCACACACGCGCTCGTACACACAAACACACGCACACACATGCTCATACACACACACATGCTCATACACACACACACGCGCGCATACACACACATACACACACATGCATACAAACACATATGTATACACACACACACGCGCACGTACACACACACACATGCATGCGCGCAGAGACACACACACATGTACGTAGACACACACACATACCCGTACACACACATGCAAACTTGTACACACACACATGCGCATACACACACACGCACACGCACACGCACACGCACACACATACGCGCACACACACAAACACGCGCGTACACACACAAACACGCGCACGCTTACACACACGCGCACACACGAATGTACACACACATGCAAACGCGCGTACACACACAAACACGCGCGTACATACACACGCGCGTGTACACACACATGCGTGCTCACACACAAGCATGCATAAACATGCAAACGCAGGCACATACACACACAAACGTGCACGTACGCACACACACGCGCGTGTACAAACACACACATGCGCGTGTACACACACACAAACACACGCACACGTACACACACACAGAGGTGCGCATACACACATGCACGCACACAAATACACGCGCAAGTACACACATACACGCATGTACACATACACACACACGCACGTGTGCACAGACACACACATGCGTACACACACATGCGTACAAACACACATACTCGTGCACATACCCACACACACGCGCACATACACACACGTGCACGTACTCACAGACGCGCACACACATAAACATACACACACACGCGTACACACACACGTGCGCGTGTACACACACACGTGCAAGCATACACACACACTCACACGCGCACGTACACACAAACATGCAAACGCGCACATACACACACAAACACGGACACAAATGTGCGTATACATACGCGCATACACACACACACGCATACACACACAAGCGCATACACACAAACGCGTGCGTACACACACATGAGAACAAACACACAAGCGCGCATACAAACGCACTCGCACGCACATACACACACACGCGCGCACGCGTACGCACACACACGCTCGCGTACTCACACACACGCGCGCGTACGCACACACATGCGTGCGTACGCACACACACGCACGTGTATACACACACACCCGCGTGTATACACAGACATGCGTGTACATACACACGCGCATACACACACACACACGCACATACACAGACATGCATGCATACACACACACACACACGCATACACACACACACCCTCGTACACACATGCGTGCACACACATAAGCGCGCACACGAACGCACACACACGCGCATACACACAAACACGCGCACTCGTACGCACACACACGCTTGCGAACGCACACACACGCGCGCATACGCACACACACGCGCGTGTATACACACGCGCGTGTATACACACACACGCGCGTACATACACACACGCGCATACACACAGATGTGCGCGCATATACACTAACACACGCGCACACACACACATTTGCACATGTACAAATGCACACGCACACACACGCGCGTACGCACACAGACAGACGTGCGTGTACACAAACGCACACGCGAATACACACACATACATGCGCAAACACACACACGCATGCGTGCGTACAAACACACGCGTGCGTACACACACAAACACACAAACACACGTGCGTACACACACACGCGCACTTCCACACACAAGCGCGCTTACACACACACACACGCATAGCGCATGTACACACACACAGGCAATTGTGCGCGTACGCACAAAAACACGCACACACATACGCGTACTTACACGCGTACACACACACGCGCATACACACACACGCGCATACACACACACACGCAGGTACACAGACACACATATGTACACACACACGAGCTTACGTTCACATGCACACGCACGTGCATACACACTCAAACGCGCATTTACGCACACACACACGCGCGCATGCGTACACACACACAGGCACACATACACACAAACACATGCGTGTACACACACATGTGCGTACCCACACACGCACACACACACATGTACACACACGTGCATACACACACGTGCATACACACGCGCATACACACACACGCGTGCTTACACACATACACATGCGTGTGTACACACACACGCTCACGCACACACATATACACAAGCACGTACACACACACACCTGCGTACACATACACACACGCGCGTACACACACACTCGTGCACATGCATACATACACACAGACACACACATGCCTACATACACAAACACGCACATGCGTGCGTACACACAGACGCACACACGTGCGTACACACACATACGCACACACACACGCACACACGCGCGTACACACACACATGCATACACACATGCACATGCAAACACGCGTGCGTACACACACATGCGTATGCCCGTGTACACACACACACACACACTCGCTCGTACACACAAACACACACACACATGCTCATACACACACACGCGCGCATACACACAAACATACACACACATGCGTACAAACACATATGCATACACTTACACGCATGCATGCGCGCAGAGACACACACACATGTACGTAGACACACATACCCGTACACACACACATGCACACTTGTACACAAACACACATGCGCATACACACACACGCACATGCTCATACACACACATACGCGCACACACAAATACGCGCGTACACACACTGACATGCGGATACACACACAAATGTCAGAGAGATGCTTATTTTTGGATAAATTTCATATGCAGAAGGTTTGTGTATATTATTGATGCCTTTATTTGTGGGTTTTATTAATTAATAAGAAATAGGGAGACAAATGCAGTTAGTAGTAATTGTAAAGATATAGAAAGAATTGTGGAGAGACAGGAGAGTGAACGAGAGTTAGGTAGGATGTTTTCAACTAATTTCGCTGACTCCAGGGTTCTTTCCCGTAAACAACTCCCCGAACGACAGGATCCGTTCTTGAATGACGAACGGAACATAGACGAGTGAGACGTGGAAGCCGGGAAAAAGTCACGTGATTAAGGATAGCTTGACACGCCCAGGACAACCATATATAAGCAACGAGAAGACGGCATCTCGCTCTCTTCCTAGTAGTCGCTCTGTAACAGGTCTAAAGACCTACTTAACATGCCGGGTCACCTTGACGAACAACACGTGGCGGCTGCCCATACCAATACTGAGGGACGGCGATTACTCAGAATCCTATAGCAGCCGAGAAATCCCAGGGGAACATTTACCCCTGAAAACGAAGGACGACGAACAAAGTTACTACGCCCGCACCTGATTGACTGTGAGTGTGTTTGGCGTTACGTCCCAGAGCGACCGAGAGGCGTGACGTCCCAGAGAGACCAAGGCGTGTCTAGAACTTCGCGCCAGCCTTCCCAACACCTGACGAAGGCTCATACTTCAGCGACGACAGTAGGCCTATGAATGACGTATAGGCCTAACTAAACCAGGATTCATCAAATTCTTCAGCCAGTGTCAAGACGTCTGAATTCATCACTAAGTGTTAATGTAGAAACCACGCTTTTGTTTTTGGACTGCTTGTAAGTGACTGTTCAAACCCCTTTTTATGTCTAGTAAAGAAAGAAACCAGCATTCGTATCCCTCACCCACATAACTTTGCTTATGTAAACTCCTGAGAGAAATTCAATTAATATTAAAGAAAAGGAAATAATATGCAGAGGTAAGATACTAGACTAAATAAGAAGATTTGTCCAAGAAAAATCTAGGACATCATCACAAATGGTGGCAGCGTTAAGGGATACTGTGCCGTGTTATATTAAGTTTGAACTAATACTGGCTTTATTTCAGATAAGTGCTGAAACCCCCTTTTAAGTGTCGAAGAAAGACAAAACATAATCTCAAGAAAAATAGAGGGAAACAAAAAAAAGGAGTCGTGAACCAATGGATATGTGAGTAGTTTGCATGTTTCGTTCGCTCTCATGTTTTGTATAAATACTGTCTCTCTATAGAATAGGAAGTTAGGGCATTTGTCTCTCGTAAGAAAATTTTGGTGTGTTTTAATTTTTCCTTTTTTTTTAGTGTGCTATGAGTCTTGATAATATTTTCCAAAGACTTACACAATATCAATACGACTTGAGATTAACTGCAGACAGACGGTCGCGAAGTGCTAGTGTAGGAAGACGTCAAAATTTGACTAGAAATACAAATTTGAGTAACCGAAGTTCGAGTCCTGTAAGAGCAAATATCGCCGATATGAATACCGCTGGGCTGATCACACAAACCACACGGTTTTGTGGAAATGTAAGTAGGGATAATCCCGACAAACAAAGATTAGAGAAATACAGTGTAGATAAGTGGTTAGCGGACACAGAGAATAGGATCGCTAGTTTTAAAATAACTTATGATGTTGCAAAAATCAAACAGGCTATGTTGTTAGTCAACGTAGACGTAGGGGATGCTCACCCTACATTAAACGGTAAGGCTTTTGAAAAAATTACCACTTTCAACGAGTTCAAGGAGGAATGCAGACTATTGTGGCGATCGGTTGTTGAACTTGTATAGGTTTTCCTCGGCTAAATTTGAAGGTGATTCCATGCCTAGTTTGTATACCCAGGTTCTGAATCATTTAGGAGTAGTTAAGGAAGACATTTTGTCCTTACCCACAATCACGGTAGGAGACAGAATGCAGTTTAGTGAGGATAATAACCAACTGGTGGATTTAGATGAAATTTTGACTTATATGGCCTACGGTACATTGTATGCAGCCTTTGGTGAAAGGGAAAGGAAGGCTTTCAAAGACCTAAAGTTAGATCCTGCCCAGAAGCTCACAAAAACGTTGAGCCAAATCCAGGAAATCATCCAGAAAAACGAGACCCAAATTGACGAGGTCACTTTTTCGGCGAATACCAAGCAAAGAAGGTATCAGAATTACAGGGAAGATAAAAATCACGAGACCGGTAGGAATAAATATTACCATAAAAATTATCAAAATAACCAGCCCCCCTACAAGTCAAATGAACAAAACAGAGGAAATTATAATGAAACATATAAATCTAGAGGGAATTATCATCATAAGGGAGCTAGACCAAAGAATAGGTATTGCCAGTATTGTCAAAGAGGAGGTCACACAGACCAAGAATGTTGGTATCAAGGTAAGAAACATAATAAACCCTCCGAAAATACTCCTCAGGCACAGGCAAGGGATAACTCAAACCCTACTAATTACTCCGAAGAAAAACAAGGTAACAGAAAGTGACTAGAAGAGCAGGATAGGAGCCCAGGAAATAGGTAAACCAAAGAGTGGAAGGATGTTGCAGGTAGCGGAGGTACATCCACGTTGCCAGCAACATATTTATCCTTCCGACAGCAATCATTACCCAAGACAAATATCAAGATAGAAGGTAAAGAATGTCTTAGTTTGTTAGATTCAGGAAGTACTGTAAATCTCATAGGGCTCCATACCTTAACTGATTATTTGAATATACCTATTTCCGCAATTAGGAGTGAGGATACATTAATTCAGGGGATAACTGGCAATCAGCTTAACAATGTAGGAGCCATAGATTTAAAAATTGAATTGCTAGAGAAGAAGTGTCAAGTGCCATTTTTGGTTTTGCCAGAAGTAGCATTTCCCGCTCGAGCTTTGATTTCTTTTGCAACCATGCAAGATTTTGGCATAGTTTTTGATTGTCAAACAGAAGACTAGTTCTAAAGGGAAATAATCAGGAAGTCTGTTTCCAACTTGTTGATGACAAGTCCACTACAAAATTTGGCCAATTTGCAGGGGACCGCTTCGATAGTTGAAACACATTCCGGTTCGGAAAGAGAAAGGGAAATCAAAGTAAAATTAGAAGAAAGGGAGAAAGATGAGAATTTAGCAATTGCACCTAGAAAGGGAGAAATTACTTCTTGTAAAGGCAGCACACATACTAAGGATGAAAATGTCGACAAAGAATCTGTGAGAATAGATACAAAGGAATTCCAAGAAGTTTCGCTGCTAGGCACATTGAATTCACAAGAATTAAGACACTTAAGAGAAACAGAATCTCATAAAGGAGGAGATGAAGATTTATGTTTTTGTACTCAAGTACAAAGTGGGGAAATAAGTCTGATCAGCACAGCAGATGCAAACAAAATAAGATTTAGGTTAGTTAGAGATGTAGTACTACTGCCCAATACTCTTACTAGAGTATATTTGATAACCCGCCTACACACAAATAATGATGTAATCTTGACCCCAGAAGGATTGCCAGAATATGTCAGAATGGATAACTCTTTAGTTCAGATGGAGGGATTAGCCTGTACTACTTATGTCATGAATTATTGTGATAAAAGACTCCATTTGTTAGCGGGTACCGAATTTTGTACATTAATAGAAGTTAAACACAAAATGATTCCGTTAGAGGTGGAAGCTTTCTTTGCCATAGGAAACATTGATGCAGGAATAGATAGGGGGATAGATAACACCGATTTTCCTGAGCACAGAAAAAGATTAATAGAAACCTTAAAAAAATATAGGGAGGGCATAGCAATTACGGGTGATAGGTTAGGTAGGACTGAGGTGTTAAGACACAAGATAATCCTAGATGATGGAGCCAAGCCCTTTTTCATACCTAATTATAAATTACCTATCAGCCAACGTCCAATAGTAGATAAAATGATAGAAGAAATGAAAGAAGAAGGAGTGGTCATACCCTCTAAATCACCTTATAATTCTCCAATGTTGTTGATTCCAAAGAAAGATGGAAGTTACAGATTAGTGATTGATTATCGCAAGTTGAATGCGAACACAGTTCCTGATAGAATGCCCATGCCTGTAATAAACGATGTTTTGGCTCAGTTAGGAGGAGCAAAGATCTTCTCATCCCTAGATCTACTAAGTGGATATTGGCAAGTACCTTTAGACGAAGAATCAAAGCCATTAACTGCCTTCAGCACACATAAAGAACACTTAGAATTTCAGGTAATGCCATTTGGGTTAACATCAGCTCCATTGACTTTTGTAAGGTTAATGTTACAGATCTTAGGAGACATAGAGAATGTGTCAGTCTATTTAGATGATGTCATTATATTTAGCAAAGATATAGAGAGCCATTTCAGAACCATAGAAATCGTTTTAAAACGACTAAGACTGGCAGGATTAAAGATAAAGGTTAAGAAATGTCAATTCTTGAGGAAATCTTTAGAATATTTAGGACATGTGATCAGTGCTGATGGATTGCGCATGCAAGAAGGAAAAATAAAGGCGATTGTGGAATATCCTGCTCCACAAAATTTGAAAGGTGTAAGAAGATTTTTAGGGATGATAGGATACTATAGACCATTTGTCAAAAATTTTGCTACTATGGCTAAACCATTGACAGAATTAACTAAGAAGTATGTAGAGATTGAATGGAAAGCAGAGCAAGAGGAGGCTTTTCAAAAGTTGAAGGAGAAATTAATCCAAGATCCTATCTTAGTGTATCCAGACTTTAGCAAGCAATTTTACTTAGCATGTGATGCTTCAAATACAGGAATAGGAGCAGTTTTGTTACAGAAGGCAAAAACCAGAATGAGGGTAGTATATTATGCAAGTAGAGTCCTGAATGCGGCCGAACGAAATTACAATACCACAGAAAAGGAATGTTTAGCCATTTATTGGGCACTGAGAAAGTTTCGGCACATTTTGTTAGGACACAAAGTAAATGTACTTACTGACCATAAACCCATCTGTGACCTATTTAAGAAGAGAGCTTTTACTAATAACTTAAAGTTTAATCGATGGTTTATTAGTGTGCTAGAGTTTGCTCCAGAATTTAGATACATTCCCGGTAAGTTTAATACTTTAGCAGATGGATTATCTAGAGCACAAGAGGATACTGAAAGAATTATCACAACTAACACTTTTTGTTTCAGCTGTCAGGTCGTAGACATAGATTTGGAAAGAGTAAAAATAGAACAAGAGAAACAAACAAGTATCAGGAAAATACTAGGAGATTTGCTACAAGATGAAACCTCTATGTCAGATTTTGAATTAATAAATGGGATATTATATAAGAAGGCTAAGGATAGGAGTGCTTGCTCTAGACTATATGTACCTGACACCCTGACTAAGGAAGTATTAGCTCTAACCCATACCCACAAGTTGGCAGGACATCCAGGAATCAAAAAGACTCTGAGAACAATAAATAGAAATTATTTTTGGCCTAAGTGCAGCGAAGAAGCAAAGCAATTTGTAAATGAATGTCAAACTTGTAATAGGCATAAAGGTCATGTAAATGTCAGAGCTCCTTTAGAAAAATATCCTAGTAATTTAAACCCTTTTGAGGTAGTTCAGATGGATCATATAGGACCATTTCCAAAAACTTTGAGAGGAAATAAATATATACTGGTATTCATTGATTATTTGACTCGGTATTTAGAAATTGTCCCAGTTAGAGATAGAACTGCAGTTTCTGTTGCAGAAGCTTTAAAGACCCGGATACTCACCAGACATTCGTGTCCGGAGGTACTTTTGTCGGACAATGCACCCGAATTCACCAGTGAGGTAATGAAAAAGTTTTGCGAATTTTTTGAGATAAAGAAATGCAAGATAACCCCTTATAAGCCGAGTTCAAATGGGACAGTAGAAAGGGCCAATAAGAAGATACTGGATGTACTGCGAACTATCATTAGTCCAACTACAGAAGATTGGGACATAGCGCTAGAGGACGTTCAGTTTACTTTGAATAACACAGTAAATGAGACAGTAGGAGAAACCCCACACTTTTTGCTTTATGGTTATCAGAAAAGACTGCAAAACTCATTGTTAGATGACGCAAAACCTCCTAGGCAAACATATGATTACCAGGACTCTATAGCTTGGAAACTGCAAAGAACCTTTCAAATAATAAGACAAACCAGACAATCTTTAGAAAAGGGCCAACAGGTAAATAAGAAATACTATGACACAACTAGTTCCATGGCTGACCTGAAGATAGGCTCACAAGTGTATATAAAGGTACATGTAAAGGAAGGACCAAATTTGAAGGTATCTCCCAAATTTGAAGGTCCTTATAGAGTGTTAGAAAAGGAAAGGAATAATAAATTTAAGCTGATACATGAACAGAATTTAGATGTAAGGTATGCCCATTGGAATCATATAAAGGTTGTAAAAACTAATCCATGGTCCTCTCAACTTCTACAGGAAGTGGTGGAAAAACTTCCTTCTGATCCTACCCCTAGTGGTCGGTATCACTTGCGAAATAGACATTAAAAGTGGGGCCTTGATACAAAATCATGGAAAAGGTGAACTGTTAACAGATTTTGCTGTAGTAAAAATTAATGTCAATTCAATATTAGAAAGGGAAGAACATTTGAACCAGTTAGATAAAGAACTACGAAAGTGCATACTAACCCATAGTGATTCTGCCTTTGTAGAAGTATTAAGAAATTTACAGGGTAAAATTGAAGACATTGTCAGGCCTCAAAGAAACAAGAGATCTTTATTACCTTTTGTAGGTAGTACATTTAGTGCTTTGTTTGGAGTGGCTACAGAAAACGATGTAAAAGGTTTGACTGATCGTGTAGAACTAATCGAGAAATGGGCTAATCAGAAGGGTAATCTTATATGTACTCTAATAGAAAATAATAATAAGAATGTAGAAAACATCAAAAAGATGGTGGAATTTATTAATCAAGTTAACGTGAATGTTTCTAATAAGATAGATGACATAGAACAAGTGTTTAAGTTGATTCATGAAGTAGAAATCGAGATTAGTGATCATAAGGAATCTGTGAACGGACTAAGAAATGCACAAAAGGGAATACTTAGCCCTGCTATCATTTCTCCAAAAACTTTGAAAGAAATTATCGATTGGTGTATAGTAAATAGCCATTCCAAGCCTTTGCTAGAAGATATATTTTGGTATTACACAATGTCAACTGTGAAAGTAACAAAAGGGTATTTGTTGGTATTGATCCCCTTCAAGGGTATGATTTTGTTTGACCTGTATACAATACATCCTTTCCCAGTTAAGATAGGAAATGCAACAATAATTTGGAACCATCCTAAGGTTCGTCTAGCATTGGATAAGAATAAGTTGTTGATGATTATTTTAGAAGAAGGTGATTTAGAACAGTGTGTGTTGATAAGTGAAAGTCAATCCATGTGCAATTTTGTGCAAATTAAACAACCTATGAGCAATTTTCTGTGTATCCAAGGTATTTTCTCTGAGAATTATGAATTGATGAGAGAGTGTAGATTTGAAACTTTCAGTAATGAAATTTTTGTTTATGTACAAAATACTAAAAATGCAGAAGTTACTTGTGATGGGAAGACTCAAACATTTCAGATAGGAAATTTGAAGTAATTTGCAGACTCTTGCTCAGTAGTAATACCTGATTATCTCTATTATGTACCAAGTGTGTTTTTGCATTATGAATTAAACCAGTCTTCCATTGCAAAGAGTTATGAAAACAAGATTAACCATTTTCAGCTAGACAAATTAACAGTGGTAGAAAATGTGGTAATGCCACTTGATAATGATTATGTTCTGTTTTACAAGCAAGATGTTGCACCATTTCTGACTATGTGTAATGTGTTTTTGATTGTACTTATTACTGTGGTAACATATAATGTGGTGAAGTATTTGATTTTCAGAAAATTAGAAAGGATTAATGAGTTACTATTAGTTATTACTGGGAAACCTAAGGAATAAATTTATTGTTTTGTTGTGTGTGAGGATTCTATAAGAATCCTAGTAGCTGGCCGAGTGGTGTCAGACAGATGCTTATTTTTGGATAAATTTCGTATGCAGAAGGTTTGTGTATATTATTGATGCCTTTATTTGTGGGTTTTATTAATTAATAAGAAATAGGGAGACAAATGCAGTTAGTAGTAATTGTAAAGATATAGAAAGAATTGTGGAGAGACAGGAGAGTGAACGAGAGTTAGGTAGGATGTTTTCAACTAATTTCGCTGACTCCAGGGTTCTTTCCCGTAAACAACTCCCCGAACGACAGGATCCGTTCTTGAATGACGAACGGAACATAGACGAGTGAGACGTGGAAGCCGGGAAAAAGTCACGTGATTAAGGATAGCTTGACACGCCCAGGACGACCATATATAAGCAACGAGAAGACGGCATCTCGCTCTCTTCCTAGTAGTCGCTCTGTAACAGGTCTAAAGACCTACTTAACATGCCGGGTCACCTTGACGAACAACACGTGGCGGCTGCCCATACCAATACTGAGGGACGGCGATTACTCAGAATCCTATAGCAGCCGAGAAATCCCAGGGGAACATTTACCCCTGAAAACGAAGGACGACGAACAAAGTTACTACGCCCGCACCTGATTGACTGTGAGTGTGTTTGGCGTTACGTCCCAGAGCGACCGAGAGGCGTGACGTCCCAGAGAGACCAAGGCGTGTCTAGAACTTCGCGCCAGCCTTCCCAACACCTGACGAAGGCTCATACTTCAGCGACGACAGTAGGCCTATGAATGACGTATAGGCCTAACTAAACCAGGATTCATCAAATTCTTCAGCCAGTGTCAAGACGTCTGAATTCATCACTAAGTGTTAATGTAGAAACCACGCTTTTGTTTTTGGACTGCTTGTAAGTGACTGTTCAAACCCCTTTTTATGTCTAGTAAAGAAAGAAACCAGCATTCGTATCCCTCACCCACATAACTTTGCTTATGTAAACTCCTGAGAGAAATTCAATTAATATTAAAGAAAAGGAAATAATATGCAGAGGTAAGATACTAGACTAAATAAGAAGATTTGTCCAAGAAAAATCTAGGACATCATCACAAATGGTGGCAGCGTTAAGGGATACTGTGCCGTGTTATATTAAGTTTGAACTAATACTGGCTTTATTTCAGATAAGTGCTGAAACCCCCTTTTAAGTGTCGAAGAAAGACAAAACATAATCTCAAGAAAAATAGAGGGAAACAAAAAAAAGGAGTCGTGAACCAATGGATATGTGAGTAGTTTGCATGTTTCGTTCGCTCTCATGTTTTGTATAAATACTGTCTCTCTATAGAATAGGAAGTTAGGGCATTTGTCTCTCGTAAGAAAATTTTGGTGTGTTTTAATTTTTCCTTTTTTTTAGTGTGCTATGAGTCTTGATAATATTTTCCAAAGACTTACACAATATCAATACGACTTGAGATTAACTGCAGACAGACGGTCGCGAAGTGCTAGTGTAGGAAGACGTCAAAATTTGACTAGAAATACAAATTTGAGTAACCGAAGTTCGAGTCCTGTAAGAGCAAATATCGCCGATATGAATACCGCTGGGCTGATCACACAAACCACACGGTTTTGTGGAAATGTAAGTAGGGATAATCCCGACAAACAAAGATTAGAGAAATACAGTGTAGATAAGTGGTTAGCGGACACAGAGAATAGGATCGCTAGTTTTAAAATAACTTATGATGTTGCAAAAATCAAACAGGCTATGTTGTTAGTCAACGTAGACGTAGGGGATGCTCACCCTACATTAAACGGTAAGGCTTTTGAAAAAATTACCACTTTCAACGAGTTCAAGGAGGAATGCAGACTATTGTGGCGATCGGTTGTTGAACTTGTATAGGTTTTCCTCGGCTAAATTTGAAGGTGATTCCATGCCTAGTTTGTATACCCAGGTTCTGAATCATTTAGGAGTAGTTAAGGAAGACATTTTGTCCTTACCCACAATCACGGTAGGAGACAGAATGCAGTTTAGTGAGGATAATAACCAACTGGTGGATTTAGATGAAATTTTGACTTATATGGCCTACGGTACATTGTATGCAGCCTTTGGTGAAAGGGAAAGGAAGGCTTTCAAAGACCTAAAGTTAGATCCTGCCCAGAAGCTCACAAAAACGTTGAGCCAAATCCAGGAAATCATCCAGAAAAACGAGACCCAAATTGACGAGGTCACTTTTTCGGCGAATACCAAGCAAAGAAGGTATCAGAATTACAGGGAAGATAAAAATCACGAGACCGGTAGGAATAAATATTACCATAAAAATTATCAAAATAACCAGCCCCCCTACAAGTCAAATGAACAAAACAGAGGAAATTATAATGAAACATATAAATCTAGAGGGAATTATCATCATAAGGGAGCTAGACCAAAGAATAGGTATTGCCAGTATTGTCAAAGAGGAGGTCACACAGACCAAGAATGTTGGTATCAAGGTAAGAAACATAATAAACCCTCCGAAAATACTCCTCAGGCACAGGCAAGGGATAACTCAAACCCTACTAATTACTCCGAAGAAAAACAAGGTAACAGAAAGTGACTAGAAGTAGCGGAGGTACATCCACGTTGCCAGCAACATATTTATCCTTCCGACAGCAATCATTACCCAAGACAAATATCAAGATAGAAGGTAAAGAATGTCTTAGTTTGTTAGATTCAGGAAGTACTGTAAATCTCATAGGGCTCCATACCTTAACTGATTATTTGAATATACCTATTTCCGCAATTAGGAGTGAGGATACATTAATTCAGGGGATAACTGGCAATCAGCTTAACAATGTAGGAGCCATAGATTTAAAAATTGAATTGCTAGAGAAGAAGTGTCAAGTGCCATTTTTGGTTTTGCAAGAAGTAGCATTTCCCGCTCGAGCTTTGATTTCTTTTGCAACCATGCAAGATTTTGGCATAGTTTTTGATTGTCAAGACAGAAGACTAGTTCTAAAGGGAAATAATCAGGAAGTCTGTTTCCAACTTGTTGATGACAAGTCCACTACAAAATTTGGCCAATTTGCAGGGGACCGCTTCGATAGTTGAAACACATTCCGGTTCGGAAAGAGAAAGGGAAATCAAAGTAAAATTAGAAGAAAGGGAGAAAGATGAGAATTTAGCAATTGCACCTAGAAAGGGAGAAATTACTTCTTGTAAAGGCAGCACACATACTAAGGATGAAAATGTCGACAAAGAATCTGTGAGAATAGATACAAAGGAATTCCAAGAAGTTTCGCTGCTAGGCACATTGAATTCACAAGAATTAAGACACTTAAGAGAAACAGAATCTCATAAAGGAGGAGATGAAGATTTATGTTTTTGTACTCAAGTACAAAGTGGGGAAATAAGTCTGATCAGCACAGCAGATGCAAACAAAATAAGATTTAGGTTAGTTAGAGATGTAGTACTACTGCCCAATACTCTTACTAGAGTATATTTGATAACCCGCCTACACACAAATAATGATGTAATCTTGACCCCAGAAGGATTGCCAGAATATGTCAGAATGGATAACTCTTTAGTTCAGATGGAGGGATTAGCCTGTACTACTTATGTCATGAATTATTGTGATAAAAGACTCCATTTGTTAGCGGGTACCGAATTTTGTACATTAATAGAAGTTAAACACAAAATGATTCCGTTAGAGGTGGAAGCTTTCTTTGCCATAGGAAACATTGATGCAGGAATAGATAGGGGGATAGATAACACCGATTTTCCTGAGCACAGAAAAAGATTAATAGAAACCTTAAAAAAATATAGGGAGGGCATAGCAATTACGGGTGATAGGTTAGGTAGGACTGAGGTGTTAAGACACAAGATAATCCTAGATGATGGAGCCAAGCCCTTTTTCATACCTAATTATAAATTACCTATCAGCCAACGTCCAATAGTAGATAAAATGATAGAAGAAATGAAAGAAGAAGGAGTGGTCATACCCTCTAAATCACCTTATAATTCTCCAATGTTGTTGATTCCAAAGAAAGATGGAAGTTACAGATTAGTGATTGATTATCGCAAGTTGAATGCGAACACAGTTCCTGATAGAATGCCCATGCCTGTAATAAACGATGTTTTGGCTCAGTTAGGAGGAGCAAAGATCTTCTCATCCCTAGATCTACTAAGTGGATATTGGCAAGTACCTTTAGACGAAGAATCAAAGCCATTAACTGCCTTCAGCACACATAAAGAACACTTAGAATTTCAGGTAATGCCATTTGGGTTAACATCAGCTCCATTGACTTTTGTAAGGTTAATGTTACAGATCTTAGGAGACATAGAGAATGTGTCAGTCTATTTAGATGATGTCATTATATTTAGCAAAGATATAGAGAGCCATTTCAGAACCATAGAAATCGTTTTAAAACGACTAAGACTGGCAGGATTAAAGATAAAGGTTAAGAAATGTCAATTCTTGAGGAAATCTTTAGAATATTTAGGACATGTGATCAGTGCTGATGGATTGCGCATGCAAGAAGGAAAAATAAAGGCGATTGTGGAATATCCTGCTCCACAAAATTTGAAAGGTGTAAGAAGATTTTTAGGGATGATAGGATACTATAGACCATTTGTCAAAAATTTTGCTACTATGGCTAAACCATTGACAGAATTAACTAAGAAGTATGTAGAGATTGAATGGAAAGCAGAGCAAGAGGAGGCTTTTCAAAAGTTGAAGGAGAAATTAATCCAAGATCCTATCTTAGTGTATCCAGACTTTAGCAAGCAATTTTACTTAGCATGTGATGCTTCAAATACAGGAATAGGAGCAGTTTTGTTACAGAAGGCAAAAACCAGAATGAGGGTAGTATATTATGCAAGTAGAGTCCTGAATGCGGCCGAACGAAATTACAATACCACAGAAAAGGAATGTTTAGCCATTTATTGGGCACTGAGAAAGTTTCGGCACATTTTGTTAGGACACAAAGTAAATGTACTTACTGACCATAAACCCATCTGTGACCTATTTAGGAAGAGAGCTTTTACTAATAACTTAAAGTTTAATCGATGGTTTATTAGTGTGCTAGAGTTTGCTCCAGAATTTAGATACATTCCCGGTAAGTTTAATACTTTAGCAGATGGATTATCTAGAGCACAAGAGGATACTGAAAGAATTATCACAACTAACACTTTTTGTTTCAGCTGTCAGGTCGTAGACATAGATTTGGAAAGAGTAAAAATAGAACAAGAGAAACAAACAAGTATCAGGAAAATACTAGGAGATTTGCTACAAGATGAAACCTCTATGTCAGATTTTGAATTAATAAATGGGATATTATATAAGAAGGCTAAGGATAGGAGTGCTTGCTCTAGACTATATGTACCTGACACCCTGACTAAGGAAGTATTAGCTCTAACCCATACCCACAAGTTGGCAGGACATCCAGGAATCAAAAAGACTCTGAGAACAATAAATAGAAATTATTTTTGGCCTAAGTGCAGCGAAGAAGCAAAGCAATTTGTAAATGAATGTCAAACTTGTAATAGGCATAAAGGTCATGTAAATGTCAGAGCTCCTTTAGAAAAATATCCTAGTAATTTAAACCCTTTTGAGGTAGTTCAGATGGATCATATAGGACCATTTCCAAAAACTTTGAGAGGAAATAAATATATACTGGTATTCATTGATTATTTGACTCGGTATTTAGAAATTGTCCCAGTTAGAGATAGAACTGCAGTTTCTGTTGCAGAAGCTTTAAAGACCCGGATACTCACCAGACATTCGTGTCCGGAGGTACTTTTGTCGGACAATGCACCCGAATTCACCAGTGAGGTAATGAAAAAGTTTTGCGAATTTTTTGAGATAAAGAAATGCAAGATAACCCCTTATAAGCCGAGTTCAAATGGGACAGTAGAAAGGGCCAATAAGAAGATACTGGATGTACTGCGAACTATCATTAGTCCAACTACAGAAGATTGGGACATAGCGCTAGAGGACGTTCAGTTTACTTTGAATAACACAGTAAATGAGACAGTAGGAGAAACCCCACACTTTTTGCTTTATGGTTATCAGAAAAGACTGCAAAACTCATTGTTAGATGACGCAAAACCTCCTAGGCAAACATATGATTACCAGGACTCTATAGCTTGGAAACTGCAAAGAACCTTTCAAATAATAAGACAAACCAGACAATCTTTAGAAAAGGGCCAACAGGTAAATAAGAAATACTATGACACAACTAGTTCCATGGCTGACCTGAAGATAGGCTCACAAGTGTATATAAAGGTACATGTAAAGGAAGGACCAAATTTGAAGGTATCTCCCAAATTTGAAGGTCCTTATAGAGTGTTAGAAAAGGAAAGGAATAATAAATTTAAGCTGATACATGAACAGAATTTAGATGTAAGGTATGCCCATTGGAATCATATAAAGGTTGTAAAAACTAATCCATGGTCCTCTCAACTTCTACAGGAAGTGGTGGAAAAACTTCCTTCTGATCCTACCCCTAGTGGTCGGTATCACTTGCGAAATAGACATTAAAAGTGGGGCCTTGATACAAAATCATGGAAAAGGTGAACTGTTAACAGATTTTGCTGTAGTAAAAATTAATGTCAATTCAATATTAGAAAGGGAAGAACATTTGAACCAGTTAGATAAAGAACTACGAAAGTGCATACTAACCCATAGTGATTCTGCCTTTGTAGAAGTATTAAGAAATTTACAGGGTAAAATTGAAGACATTGTCAGGCCTCAAAGAAACAAGAGATCTTTATTACCTTTTGTAGGTAGTGCATTTAGTGCTTTGTTTGGAGTGGCTACAGAAAACGATGTAAAAGGTTTGACTGATCGTGTAGAACTAATCGAGAAATGGGCTAATCAGAAGGGTAGTCTTATAAGTACTCTAATAGAAAATAATAATAAGAATGTAGAAAACATCAAAAAGATGGTGGAATTTATTAATCAAGTTAACGTGAATGTTTCTAATAAGATAGATGACATAGAACAAGTGTTTAAGTTGATTCATGAAGTAGAAATCGAGATTAGTGATCATAAGGAATCTGTGAACGGACTAAGAAATGCACAAAAGGGAATACTTAGCCCTGCTATCATTTCTCCAAAAACTTTGAAAGAAATTATCGATTGGTGTATAGTAAATAGCCATTCCAAGCCTTTGCTAGAAGATATATTTTGGTATTACACAATGTCAACTGTGAAAGTAACAAAAGGGTATTTGTTGGTATTGATCCCCTTCAAGGGTATGATTTTGTTTGACCTGTATACAATACATCCTTTCCCAGTTAAGATAGGAAATGCAACAATAATTTGGAACCATCCTAAGGTTCGTCTAGCATTGGATAAGAATAAGTTGTTGATGATTATTTTAGAAGAAGGTGATTTAGAACAGTGTGTGTTGATAAGTGAAAGTCAATCCATGTGCAATTTTGTGCAAATTAAACAACCTATGAGCAATTTTCTGTGTATCCAAGGTATTTTCTTTGAGAATTATGAATTGATGAGAGAGTGTAGATTTGAAACTTTCAGTAATGAAATTTTTGTTTATGTACAAAATACTAAAAATGCAGAAGTTACTTGTGATGGGAAGACTCAAACATTTCAGATAGGAAATTTGAAGTAATTTGCAGACTCTTGCTCAGTAGTAATACCTGATTATCTCTATTATGTACCAAGTGTGTTTTTGCATTATGAATTAAACCAGTCTTCCATTGCAAAGAGTTATGAAAACAAGATTAACCATTTTCAGCTAGACAAATTAACAGTGGTAGAAAATGTGGTAATGCCACTTGATAATGATTATGTTCTGTTTTACAAGCAAGATGTTGCACCATTTCTGACTATGTGTAATGTGTTTTTGATTGTACTTATTACTGTGGTAACATATAATGTGGTGAAGTATTTGATTTTCAGAAAATTAGAAAGGATTAATGAGTTACTATTAGTTATTACTGGGAAACCTAAGGAATAAATTTATTGTTTTGTTGTGTGTGAGGATTCTATAAGAATCCTAGTAGCTGGCCGAGTGGTGTCAGACAGATGCTTATTTTTGGATAAATTTCGTATGCAGAAGGTTTGTGTATATTATTGATGCCTTTATTTGTGGGTTTTATTAATTAATAAGAAATAGGGAGACAAATGCAGTTAGTAGTAATTGTAAAGATATAGAAAGAATTGTGGAGAGACAGGAGAGTGAACGAGAGTTAGGTAGGATGTTTTCAACTAATTTCGCTGACTCCAGGGTTCTTTCCCGTAAACAACTCCCCGAACGACAGGATCCGTTCTTGAATGACGAACGGAACATAGACGAGTGAGACGTGGAAGCCGGGAAAAAGTCACGTGATTAAGGATAGCTTGACACGCCCAGGACAACCATATATAAGCAACGAGAAGACGGCATCTCGCTCTCTTCCTAGTAGTCGCTCTGTAACAGGTCTAAAGACCTACTTAACATGCCGGGTCACCTTGACGAACAACACGTGGCGGCTGCCCATACCAATACTGAGGGACGGCGATTACTCAGAATCCTATAGCAGCCGAGAAATCCCAGGGGAACATTTACCCCTGAAAACGAAGGACGACGAACAAAGTTACTACGCCCGCACCTGATTGACTGTGAGTGTGTTTGGCGTTACGTCCCAGAGCGACCGAGAGGCGTGACGTCCCAGAGAGACCAAGGCGTGTCTAGAACTTCGCGCCAGCCTTCCCAACACCTGACGAAGGCTCATACTTCAGCGACGACAGTAGGCCTATGAATGACGTATAGGCCTAACTAAACCAGGATTCATCAAATTCTTCAGCCAGTGTCAAGACGTCTGAATTCATCACTAAGTGTTAATGTAGAAACCACGCTTTTGTTTTTGGACTGCTTGTAAGTGACTGTTCAAACCCCTTTTTATGTCTAGTAAAGAAAGAAACCAGCATTCGTATCCCTCACCCACATAACTTTGCTTATGTAAACTCCTGAGAGAAATTCAATTAATATTAAAGAAAAGGAAATAATATGCAGAGGTAAGATACTAGACTAAATAAGAAGATTTGTCCAAGAAAAATCTAGGACATCATCACAAATGGTGGCAGCGTTAAGGGATACTGTGCCGTGTTATATTAAGTTTGAACTAATACTGGCTTTATTTCAGATAAGTGCTGAAACCCCCTTTTAAGTGTCGAAGAAAGACAAAACATAATCTCAAGAAAAATAGAGGGAAACAAAAAAAAGGAGTCGTGAACCAATGGATATGTGAGTAGTTTGCATGTTTCGTTCGCTCTCATGTTTTGTATAAATACTGTCTCTCTATAGAATAGGAAGTTAGGGCATTTGTCTCTCGTAAGAAAATTTTGGTGTGTTTTAATTTTTCCTTTTTTTTAGTGTGCTATGAGTCTTGATAATATTTTCCAAAGACTTACACAATATCAATACGACTTGAGATTAACTGCAGACAGACGGTCGCGAAGTGCTAGTGTAGGAAGACGTCAAAATTTGACTAGAAATACAAATTTGAGTAACCGAAGTTCGAGTCCTGTAAGAGCAAATATCGCCGATATGAATACCGCTGGGCTGATCACACAAACCACACGGTTTTGTGGAAATGTAAGTAGGGATAATCCCGACAAACAAAGATTAGAGAAATACAGTGTAGATAAGTGGTTAGCGGACACAGAGAATAGGATCGCTAGTTTTAAAATAACTTATGATGTTGCAAAAATCAAACAGGCTATGTTGTTAGTCAACGTAGACGTAGGGGATGCTCACCCTACATTAAACGGTAAGGCTTTTGAAAAAATTACCACTTTCAACGAGTTCAAGGAGGAATGCAGACTATTGTGGCGATCGGTTGTTGAACTTGTATAGGTTTTCCTCGGCTAAATTTGAAGGTGATTCCATGCCTAGTTTGTATACCCAGGTTCTGAATCATTTAGGAGTAGTTAAGGAAGACATTTTGTCCTTACCCACAATCACGGTAGGAGACAGAATGCAGTTTAGTGAGGATAATAACCAACTGGTGGATTTAGATGAAATTTTGACTTATATGGCCTACGGTACATTGTATGCAGCCTTTGGTGAAAGGGAAAGGAAGGCTTTCAAAGACCTAAAGTTAGATCCTGCCCAGAAGCTCACAAAAACGTTGAGCCAAATCCAGGAAATCATCCAGAAAAACGAGACCCAAATTGACGAGGTCACTTTTTCGGCGAATACCAAGCAAAGAAGGTATCAGAATTACAGGGAAGATAAAAATCACGAGACCGGTAGGAATAAATATTACCATAAAAATTATCAAAATAACCAGCCCCCCTACAAGTCAAATGAACAAAACAGAGGAAATTATAATGAAACATATAAATCTAGAGGGAATTATCATCATAAGGGAGCTAGACCAAAGAATAGGTATTGCCAGTATTGTCAAAGAGGAGGTCACACAGACCAAGAATGTTGGTATCAAGGTAAGAAACATAATAAACCCTCCGAAAATACTCCTCAGGCACAGGCAAGGGATAACTCAAACCCTACTAATTACTCCGAAGAAAAACAAGGTAACAGAAAGTGACTAGAAGTAGCGGAGGTACATCCACGTTGCCAGCAACATATTTATCCTTCCGACAGCAATCATTACCCAAGACAAATATCAAGATAGAAGGTAAAGAATGTCTTAGTTTGTTAGATTCAGGAAGTACTGTAAATCTCATAGGGCTCCATACCTTAACTAATTATTTGAATATACCTATTTCCGCAATTAGGAGTGAGGATACATTAATTCAGGGGATAACTGGCAATCAGCTTAACAATGTAGGAGCCATAGATTTAAAAATTGAATTGCTAGAGAAGAAGTGTCAAGTGCCATTTTTGGTTTTGCAAGAAGTAGCATTTCCCGCTCGAGCTTTGATTTCTTTTGCAACCATGCAAGATTTTGGCATAGTTTTTGATTGTCAAGACAGAAGACTAGTTCTAAAGGGAAATAATCAGGAAGTCTGTTTCCAACTTGTTGATGACAAGTCCACTACAAAATTTGGCCAATTTGCAGGGGACCGCTTCGATAGTTGAAACACATTCCGGTTCGGAAAGAGAAAGGGAAATCAAAGTAAAATTAGAAGAAAGGGAGAAAGATGAGAATTTAGCAATTGCACCTAGAAAGGGAGAAATTACTTCTTGTAAAGGCAGCACACATACTAAGGATGAAAATGTCGACAAAGAATCTGTGAGAATAGATACAAAGGAATTCCAAGAAGTTTCGCTGCTAGGCACATTGAATTCACAAGAATTAAGACACTTAAGAGAAACAGAATCTCATAAAGGAGGAGATGAAGATTTATGTTTTTGTACTCAAGTACAAAGTGGGGAAATAAGTCTGATCAGCACAGCAGATGCAAACAAAATAAGATTTAGGTTAGTTAGAGATGTAGTACTACTGCCCAATACTCTTACTAGAGTATATTTGATAACCCGCCTACACACAAATAATGATGTAATCTTGACCCCAGAAGGATTGCCAGAATATGTCAGAATGGATAACTCTTTAGTTCAGATGGAGGGATTAGCCTGTACTACTTATGTCATGAATTATTGTGATAAAAGACTCCATTTGTTAGCGGGTACCGAATTTTGTACATTAATAGAAGTTAAACACAAAATGATTCCGTTAGAGGTGGAAGCTTTCTTTGCCATAGGAAACATTGATGCAGGAATAGATAGGGGGATAGATAACACCGATTTTCCTGAGCACAGAAAAAGATTAATAGAAACCTTAAAAAAATATAGGGAGGGCATAGCAATTACGGGTGATAGGTTAGGTAGGACTGAGGTGTTAAGACACAAGATAATCCTAGATGATGGAGCCAAGCCCTTTTTCATACCTAATTATAAATTACCTATCAGCCAACGTCCAATAGTAGATAAAATGATAGAAGAAATGAAAGAAGAAGGAGTGGTCATACCCTCTAAATCACCTTATAATTCTCCAATGTTGTTGATTCCAAAGAAAGATGGAAGTTACAGATTAGTGATTGATTATCGCAAGTTGAATGCGAACACAGTTCCTGATAGAATGCCCATGCCTGTAATAAACGATGTTTTGGCTCAGTTAGGAGGAGCAAAGATCTTCTCATCCCTAGATCTACTAAGTGGATATTGGCAAGTACCTTTAGACGAAGAATCAAAGCCATTAACTGCCTTCAGCACACATAAAGAACACTTAGAATTTCAGGTAATGCCATTTGGGTTAACATCAGCTCCATTGACTTTTGTAAGGTTAATGTTACAGATCTTAGGAGACATAGAGAATGTGTCAGTCTATTTAGATGATGTCATTATATTTAGCAAAGATATAGAGAGCCATTTCAGAACCATAGAAATCGTTTTAAAACGACTAAGACTGGCAGGATTAAAGATAAAGGTTAAGAAATGTCAATTCTTGAGGAAATCTTTAGAATATTTAGGACATGTGATCAGTGCTGATGGATTGCGCATGCAAGAAGGAAAAATAAAGGCGATTGTGGAATATCCTGCTCCACAAAATTTGAAAGGTGTAAGAAGATTTTTAGGGATGATAGGATACTATAGACCATTTGTCAAAAATTTTGCTACTATGGCTAAACCATTGACAGAATTAACTAAGAAGTATGTAGAGATTGAATGGAAAGCAGAGCAAGAGGAGGCTTTTCAAAAGTTGAAGGAGAAATTAATCCAAGATCCTATCTTAGTGTATCCAGACTTTAGCAAGCAATTTTACTTAGCATGTGATGCTTCAAATACAGGAATAGGAGCAGTTTTGTTACAGAAGGCAAAAACCAGAATGAGGGTAGTATATTATGCAAGTAGAGTCCTGAATGCGGCCG
The DNA here is from genome assembly GCF_036898095.1 of Palaemon carinicauda. NCBI lineage: Eukaryota > Metazoa > Arthropoda > Malacostraca > Decapoda > Palaemonidae > Palaemon > Palaemon carinicauda. The sequence continues at coordinate 6,448,826 of NC_090767.1, forward strand.
AACGAAATTACAATACCACAGAAAAGGAATGTTTAGCCATTTATTGGGCACTGAGAAAGTTTCGGCACATTTTGTTAGGACACAAAGTAAATGTACTTACTGACCATAAACCCATCTGTGACCTATTTAACCCTGGATAGGTACGGTGGGTCGTTTGCGACCCCGAGCGTCAAAAAAAAACAGGTTTTTCTCACGTGACTCACCCCTGTGACTGAATTTGTGGGTGATCGACCTGCAGGAGGTGTCTCCCCTACACGCTCTAGTAGTGTCCAGATGTGCATTGCTGTAGCTGTACTCCTTCCCCGATTTCTGAGACGCATCGGGGTCGTTCGCGTCCGAGTTTACCCTTTTGAGGTAGTTTGCATAATTATCAAAGTTATTACGTATTATGAAATTGTCGTAGAATGGTGCAACTTGTATAGGTTATCAATTGTGGAAAGTCTTGGTGGATTGTTTGGCTACCATGTGCATGTTTTTTTTTTTAGTTAAAATGTCGTTCATCACCACGAGGACCATTTTACCGCGAGTGCCCCTTTTTCATTTTTTTTCATTTTTTTGCCAAGTCATTTTTCCGTAAGATATTGCCAAATAGTGTCGTAAAACTTTTGCTTGTTTAGTGTTGGAAAGTGTGTCTAGATGATCTGGCTACCCATGCATGACTTTGTTTTTGTCAGATACGACGTAGTTATTGGTATATTGGGTATTTAACTGCGGTTACCAATTTCTGTTTTTTTTTTCAATATTTGTAAAAATTACTACGTAGTAAGGAATTGCCGTATATTATTCATTTTTTTTTCATGTTTATGTGTTAGAAAGTGTGCCTTGATGGTTGGGTTAACACGTGCATGTCTTTTTTTTTATCTGAGATGTCGTATATTAGAATGTCGGGCATTTTACCGCGAGTGTCCCTTTTTAATTTTTTTTAATTTTTTTGCCAAGTCATTTTTCCGTAAGATATTGCGAAATAGTGTCGTAAAACTTTTGCTTTTTTAATGTTGGAAAGTGTGTCTAGATGATCTGGCTACCCATGCGTGATTTTGTTTTTGTCAGATACGACGTAGTTATTGGTATATTGGGTATTTAACTGCAGTTGCCAATTTCTGTTTTTTTTTCAATATTTGTAAAAATTTACTACGTAGTAAGAAATTGCCGTATATTATTCATTTTTTTCATGTTTATGTGTTAGAAAGTGTGCCTTGATGGTTGGGTTAACACGTGCATGTCTTTTTTTTTATCTGAGATGCCGTATATTAGAATGTTGGGCATTTTTCCGCGAGTGCCCCTTTTTATTTGTTTTGCATTTTTTTGCTTAGTCATGTTACCGTAAGGAATTGGCAAGTAGTGTCGCAAAACTTATATTTTTATAGTGTTGGAAAGTGTTTCTAGATGATCTGGCTACCCATGCCTATTTTTTTTTTAGCCAGATATGGCGTATATATAAGTATGTGTTCGATTTTCCTGTGATTGCCATTTTTTCGTTTTTTCCCATTTCTTTCAAAATTACTACGTACTAAGGAACTATCACAGAGTAATATTTAATTTATATGTTTATTTGTCGGAAAATATGCCTTGATGGTTTGCCTAGCACGTGGCTGAAATTTTTTTTTTCTGAAATGCCGTATATTAGAATGGCCATTTTTCCACGAGTGCCCCTTTTTATTTGTTTTGCATTTTTTTGCTTAGTCATGTTACCGTAAGGAATTGGCAAGTAGTGTCGCAAAACTTATATTTTTATAGTGTTGGAAAGTGTTTCTAGATGATCTGGCTACCCATGCCTATCTTTTTTTTAGCCAGATATGGCGTATATATAGGTATGTGTTCGATTTTCCGGTGATTGCCATTTTTTCGTTTTTTCCCAATTCTTTCAAAATTACTACGTACTAAGGAACTATCACAGAGTAATGATTCCTCTAGATGTTTATTTGTCGGAAAATTTTGTTTACTTTTTTTTTGATTGAATATCATCAAATTTTTTTAGCTAAAATATTGTTTTACATTTTTTTTTTCGATTTTATTTCCCTTCAAAAAAAATTTTTTGGGTCAGAATTTTAATTTTATAAACGTAAAATAATCGACAATTATCCAGCAACCCACCATACAATTTTTATGCATATCCAATAATAATTAGATTAGTAAATAACACCTTGAAATTGACATACCCTTCCTACATTTCAAGTGGCAGATTAGGGAGTCTGAGTCAGTGTGGTTGGCGGCCATTTTGTGGACATATCCGAAGCGTAAGCTGCCCTATCTATATATATTCTTGTTCCCTATAGAATTTGTGATATTTTGGTATATTTTTACCTGCATAAATATCATATTATATATTAAATATATGTATTTTTTTACGAAATTTCCAAGTACTCAAAAAATTACCTTTAGATATGGCCCCTGATATAAATGTAATTTACAAAATAATGAAGATTTTTTTACATATTTCTATTTTAGGATAACATATGTTTATTCCCTAAAAAAATTAGCCACTTCCTATTTCATTTGGGTACCCAAAAAAATTCATGAAATTTGGACAATTTTTTTTGGCCAAAAAAAGTTACCCTTTTTTTCTCATTTCAGATCTTCACCTCCATGGGTCTGACTTCATCCAAAATACATCAAGATGTGTCCTAAACATTCAAGAATCAATTCCTAAAAGGATTTGTGTATATATGTATAAACTTTTTTTTTATGAATTTTTATGTCAGGTCTTTTTTTTTTCTACTTAATTTTTTAAAATATTTATAATAAATAGTTTTTCTGCAGATGAGTAGTATTTATCTTTACAGTTGTTTTAAGCATTCATTGAAGTTTTTTTTGGCAAAAGAAAAAAGGAGGTTACTGCAAAAACTGATTTTTCAAGAATTTTTTTTGGCGTCGGGGTCGTTCGCGTCCGAGTATACCCTTAAAGGGGTGTCCGAGGACCGTACCTATCCAGGGTTAAGAAGAGAGCTTTTACTAATAACTTAAAGTTTAATCGATGGTTTATTAGTGTGCTAGAGTTTGCTTCAGAATTTAGATACATTCCCGGTAAGTTTAATACTTTAGCAGATGGATTATCTAGAGCACAAGAGGATACTGAAAGAATTATCACAACTAACACTTTTTGTTTCAGCTGTCAGGTCGTAGACATAGATTTGGAAAGAGTAAAAATAGAACAAGAGAAACAAACAAGTATCAGGAAAATACTAGGAGATTTGCTACAAGATGAAACCTCTATGTCAGATTTTGAATTAATAAATGGGATATTATATAAGAAGCTAAAGGATAGGAGTGCTTGCTCTAGACTATATGTACCTGACACCCTGACTAAGGAAGTATTAGCTCTAACCCATACCCACAAGTTGGCAGGACATCCAGGAATCAAAAAGACTCTGAGAACAATAAATAGAAATTATTTTTGGCCTAAGTGCAGCGAAGAAGCAAAGCAATTTGTAAATGAATGTCAAACTTGTAATAGGCATAAAGGTCATGTAAATGTCAGAGCTCCTTTAGAAAAATATCCTAGTAATTTAAACCCTTTTGAGGTAGTTCAGATGGATCATATAGGACCATTTCCAAAAACTTTGAGAGGAAATAAATATATACTGGTATTCATTGATTATTTGACTCGGTATTTAGAAATTGTCCCAGTTAGAGATAGAACTGCAGTTTCTGTTGCAGAAGCTTTAAAGACCCGGATACTCACCAGACATTCGTGTCCGGAGGTACTTTTGTCGGACAATGCACCCGAATTCACCAGTGAGGTAATGAAAAAGTTTTGCGAATTTTTTGAGATAAAGAAATGCAAGATAACCCCTTATAAGCCGAGTTCAAATGGGACAGTAGAAAGGGCCAATAAGAAGATACTGGATGTACTGCGAACTATCATTAGTCCAACTACAGAAGATTGGGACATAGCGCTAGAGGACGTTCAGTTTACTTTGAATAACACAGTAAATGAGACAGTAGGAGAAACCCCACACTTTTTGCTTTATGGTTATCAGAAAAGACTGCAAAACTCATTGTTAGATGACGCAAAACCTCCTAGGCAAACATATGATTACCAGGACTCTATAGCTTGGAAACTGCAAAGAACCTTTCAAATAATAAGACAAACCAGACAATCTTTAGAAAAGGGCCAACAGGTAAATAAGAAATACTATGACACAACTAGTTCCATGGCTGACCTGAAGATAGGCTCACAAGTGTATATAAAGGTACATGTAAAGGAAGGACCAAATTTGAAGGTATCTCCCAAATTTGAAGGTCCTTATAGAGTGTTAGAAAAGGAAAGGAATAATAAATTTAAGCTGATACATGAACAGAATTTAGATGTAAGGTATGCCCATTGGAATCATATAAAGGTTGTAAAAACTAATCCATGGTCCTCTCAACTTCTACAGGAAGTGGTGGAAAAACTTCCTTCTGATCCTACCCCTAGTGGTCGGTATCACTTGCGAAATAGACATTAAAAGTGGGGCCTTGATACAAAATCATGGAAAAGGTGAACTGTTAACAGATTTTGCTGTAGTAAAAATTAATGTCAATTCAATATTAGAAAGGGAAGAACATTTGAACCAGTTAGATAAAGAACTACGAAAGTGCATACTAACCCATAGTGATTCTGCCTTTGTAGAAGTATTAAGAAATTTACAGGGTAAAATTGAAGACATTGTCAGGCCTCAAAGAAACAAGAGATCTTTATTACCTTTTGTAGGTAGTGCATTTAGTGCTTTGTTTGGAGTGGCTACAGAAAACGATGTAAAAGGTTTGACTGATCGTGTAGAACTAATCGAGAAATGGGCTAATCAGAAGGGTAGTCTTATAAGTACTCTAATAGAAAATAATAATAAGAATGTAGAAAACATCAAAAAGATGGTGGAATTTATTAATCAAGTTAACGTGAATGTTTCTAATAAGATAGATGACATAGAACAAGTGTTTAAGTTGATTCATGAAGTAGAAATCGAGATTAGTGATCATAAGGAATCTGTGAACGGACTAAGAAATGCACAAAAGGGAATACTTAGCCCTGCTATCATTTCTCCAAAAACTTTGAAAGAAATTATCGATTGGTGTATAGTAAATAGCCATTCCAAGCCTTTGCTAGAAGATATATTTTGGTATTACACAATGTCAACTGTGAAAGTAACAAAAGGGTATTTGTTGGTATTGATCCCCTTCAAGGGTATGATTTTGTTTGACCTGTATACAATACATCCTTTCCCAGTTAAGATAGGAAATGCAACAATAATTTGGAACCATCCTAAGGTTCGTCTAGCATTGGATAAGAATAAGTTGTTGATGATTATTTTAGAAGAAGGTGATTTAGAACAGTGTGTGTTGATAAGTGAAAGTCAATCCATGTGCAATTTTGTGCAAATTAAACAACCTATGAGCAATTTTCTGTGTATCCAAGGTATTTTCTTTGAGAATTATGAATTGATGAGAGAGTGTAGATTTGAAACTTTCAGTAATGAAATTTTTGTTTATGTACAAAATACTAAAAATGCAGAAGTTACTTGTGATGGGAAGACTCAAACATTTCAGATAGGAAATTTGAAGTAATTTGCAGACTCTTGCTCAGTAGTAATACCTGATTATCTCTATTATGTACCAAGTGTGTTTTTGCATTATGAATTAAACCAGTCTTCCATTGCAAAGAGTTATGAAAACAAGATTAACCATTTTCAGCTAGACAAATTAACAGTGGTAGAAAATGTGGTAAAGCCACTTGATAATGATTATGTTCTGTTTTACAAGCAAGATGTTGCACCATTTCTGACTATGTGTAATGTGTTTTTGATTGTACTTATTACTGTGGTAACATATAATGTGGTGAAGTATTTGATTTTCAGAAAATTAGAAAGGATTAATGAGTTACTATTAGTTATTACTGGGAAACCTAAGGAATAAATTTATTGTTTTGTTGTGTGTGAGGATTCTATAAGAATCCTAGTAGCTGGCCGAGTGGTGTCAGACAGATGCTTATTTTTGGATAAATTTCGTATGCAGAAGGTTTGTGTATATTATTGATGCCTTTATTTGTGGGTTTTATTAATTAATAAGAAATAGGGAGACAAATGCAGTTAGTAGTAATTGTAAAGATATAGAAAGAATTGTGGAGAGACAGGAGAGTGAACGAGAGTTAGGTAGGATGTTTTCAACTAATTTCGCTGACTCCAGGGTTCTTTCCCGTAAACAACTCCCCGAACGACAGGATCCGTTCTTGAATGACGAACGGAACATAGACGAGTGAGACGTGGAAGCCGGGAAAAAGTCACGTGATTAAGGATAGCTTGACACGCCCAGGACGACCATATATAAGCAACGAGAAGACGGCATCTCGCTCTCTTCCTAGTAGTCGCTCTGTAACAGGTCTAAAGACCTACTTAACATGCCGGGTCACCTTGACGAACAACACGTGGCGGCTGCCCATACCAATACTGAGGGACGGCGATTACTCAGAATCCTATAGCAGCCGAGAAATCCCAGGGGAACATTTACCCCTGAAAACGAAGGACGACGAACAAAGTTACTACGCCCGCACCTGATTGACTGTGAGTGTGTTTGGCGTTACGTCCCAGAGCGACCGAGAGGCGTGACGTCCCAGAGAGACCAAGGCGTGTCTAGAACTTCGCGCCAGCCTTCCCAACACCTGACGAAGGCTCATACTTCAGCGACGACAGTAGGCCTATGAATGACGTATAGGCCTAACTAAACCAGGATTCATCAAATTCTTCAGCCAGTGTCAAGACGTCTGAATTCATCACTAAGTGTTAATGTAGAAACCACGCTTTTGTTTTTTGACTGCTTGTAAGTGACTGTTCAAACCCCTTTTTATGTCTGGTAAAGAAAGAAACCAGCATTCGTATCCCTCACCCACATAACTTTGCTTATGTAAACTCCTGAGAGAAATTCAATTAATAATAAACAAAAGGAAATAATGTGCAGAGGTAAGATACTAGACTAAATAAGAAGATTTGTCCAAGAAAAATCTAGGACATCATCACACAAACACACGTGCGTACACACACACAAGCGCGCTTACACACACGCGCGCACACACGCGCGCACACACGAACGTACACACACATGCAAATGCGCGTACACACACAAACACGCGCATACACACATGCGCATAAAAACACACGCGCGTGTACACACACATGCGTGCTCACACACAAGCATGCGTACACATGCAAACGCAGGCGCATACACACACAAACGTGCACGTACGCACACACACGCGCGTGTACAAACACACACATGCGCGTGTACACACACACAACACACGCACGCATACACACACACACAGGTGCGCATACACAAATACACGCACACAAATACACGCGCAAGTACACACACAAACACGCGTGTACACATACACACACACGCATGCGTACACACACATGCGTACAAACACACACACTCGTGCACATACCCACACACACGCGCACATACACAAACACGTGCACGTACTCATACACACGCACACACCTGCACATACACACACAAGCGTACACACACACGTGCAAGCATACACACACACACGCACACGCGCACGTACACACAAACATGCAAACGCGCACATACACACACAAACACTGACACAAACGCGCATACACACACGCGCATATACACACGCGCGCATACACACACACGCGTGCATACACACACATGCGAACACACACACAAGCGCGCATAGGAACGCACACGCACGCACATACACACACACGCGCACGCGTACGCACACACACGCTCGCGTACTCACACACACGCGCGCTTACGAACACAAACGCGTGCGTACGCACACACATACACAGACATGCGTGCATACACACACACACTCGTACACACATGAGTGCACACACACAAGCACGCACACGAACGCACATGCACGCGCATACACAAAAACACGCGCACTCGTACGCACACACACACTCGCGTACGCACACACACACACACGTGCGTACGCACACACACACGCACGTGTATACACACACGCGCGTACATACACACACGCCCGTACATGCACACACGCGCATACACACACACGCACATAAACAGACACGCGTGCGTACACAGACACGCGTGCATACACAGACACGCGTGCGTACACAGACACGCGCGTACACAGACACTTGCGTAGACACATACGCGCTTACAAACACATGAGCACTTACACATATACAAGTGCGCGCGTACACACACACGCATGCGCACACAAACACACACATGCACGTGTACACACACACATATGCGTACACACACGGTCGTATACACACACGCGCATATACACACACGCGTGCGTACACACACATGCGAACGCACACACAAGCGCGCATACGAGCGCACACGCACGCACATACACACACACGCGTACGCACACACACTCTTGCGTACTAACACACACGCGCGCATACGCACACAAACGCGTGCGTGTATACACACACACACACGCGCGTACATACACACACGCGAATACACACACACACATACACAGACATGCGTGTATACACACACACGCTCGTACACACATGCGTGCACACACACAAGCACGCACACGAACGCGCGTACGCACACACACGCGCGTGTACACATACACACACATGCACGTGTACACACACACATATGCGTACACACACGATCGTATACACACACGCGCGTACACACATGCGCGCGTACACACACTCGCGCGTACACACACATACTTGTGCACATACACAGACAAGCGCGCGAACACACACACACGCGCGCGCGTACACACACATGCATGCGTGCGCGCACAGACACACACACACGTGTACGTAGACACACACACACGCCCGTTCACACACACATGCGCACTTGTACACACACATATGCACATACACACACACGTGCGCGCATATACACAAACGCGCGCACACACACACACACATGCGCACATGTACAAACGCACACGCACACACACACGCGTACACACACGCATACGCGTATACACACACACATACACGAGCACACACAAACGCGCACGAACACACACACACGCGTGAGTACACACACAAACACGTGTGCGTACACACACACGCGCACTTACACACACAAGCGTGCTTACACACACAAGCGTGCTTACACACACACACGCGCACTTACACACACAAGCGTGCTTACACACACACACGCATAGTGCACGTACACACACATGCATATGTGCGTGTACACACAAAAACACTCACACAAACACGCGTAAACACACACGTGCATACACACACATGTACACACACACAATTGTACACACACACGAGCGCACGCACACATGCACATGCACGCGCATACACACACAAACGCGCGTGTACGCACAGACACACACACGCGCGCGTACATATATACACAGGTGTGCATACACAAAAACACACACGTGTACACACGCACACACACGCTCATACACACACACGCATGCTTACACACATACACGTGCGTGGGTACACACACACACGTGCACGGACACACATATACACGCACACTTACACACGTGCTCATACACACACACGCGCACGTACACACACATGCGTACACACACACGTGCACGTACACACACACGTGCACGTACACACACACGCGTACACACACACGCACGTACACACACACGCATGCGTGCGCACAGACACACACACACGTGTACGTAGACACAAACACACACATACCCGTACACACATACACACTTGTACCCGTACACACACATGCACGTATGTGGTACACAAACACACGCACGCACGCGCGTACTAACACATGACACGCACATGCACATGCGCGCGTACACACACACAAACAGACAAACGCTCGCGTAAACACTCACACGCGACTGCGTACACACACTCGCGCACGTGCGTACAAATACACACACGCGCGCGTGCGTACAAACACACACACATGCGCGCGTACACACACACACGCGCGTGTGTACAAATACACACAAACACACGCGTGCGTACAAACACACACACCATCGCGCATACACACACACACGCGCGCATACACACACACACGTGCGTACACACGCACACGCACACGCATGCATGTACACACACATGCGTGTACACACACATGCGCACACACCCGTACACACACACACGCATACATACACACACACACTCATACACACATATGCACACCGCCACACGCGAATACACACATATGCACATGCACACGCGCATACACAACTCGCACTTACGCGCGTACACACACAACCACAAGCGTACACACACAAACAGACAAACGCTCGCGTACACACACACGCGCCTGCGTACACGCACGCACGCGCCTGCGTACACACACACGCACGACTGCGTACAAACACACATACACGCATGCGCGTACGCACACACAAACAAACACTCAAACAAATACATGCACGAGTACACACACACGCTCGGGCGCGTACGCACACACGCACACGCGCACACGCGCGCATACACACACGTGCGTACACACACGCACATGCACACACGCGTGCGTACACACACATGCATATGCGCGTGTACACACAAACACACACACATGCGCTCGTACACACACACACACACGCACACACGTGCTCATAAAAACACACACGTGCGCGTACACATACACACATGTACACACACACGCGCGCGCGTACACATACACACATGTACACACACACACACATGCGTACACACACGTGCGCGCATACACACACACGCATGCATGCGCGTAAAGACACACACACATGTACGTAGACACACACACATAACTGTACACACACATGCACACTTGTACACACACACGCGCATACACACATACACGCATACACAAAAACACGCACACACACATATGTGCGCATGTACAAACGCACATGCACACACGCACGCGTACACACACAGACACACGTGTGCGTACACACACACGCACACGCACACGCACACACATATGCGCACACACACACACACACGCGCGTACACACACAAACACACGCGTGCGTACACACACACACACGAACACACACAGAGACACGCGCGTAAACACACAAACACACGTGCTTCCACATACACACGCGCGCTTACACACACACATACACGCGCACTTACACACACACACATGCAAACGCACGCGTACACACACAAACACGTACACACACATGCAAACGTACGCGTACACACACAAATACGTACACACACATGCGTACACACACACACATGCGTACACACACACAAACGTGCGCGTACGTACACACACGCGCGTGTAGACACACGCGCGCGCATGTACACACATACACGCGCACGTACATTCAAACACCCGCGTGTACACATACAAATATACGCACGTGTACACACACAAGCATGCGTGCGCGCACAGACACACACACACGTATACGTAGACACAAACACACACATACCCGTACACACACTTACACACATGCGCATACACACACACATGCACACGCATGCCTACACACACACAAACGCGCGCTTACACACGCACAAACGCGCGCGTACTCACACATACACGTATGTGGTACACAAACACACGCACGCACGCGCGTACTAACACATGACACGCACATGCACATGCGCGCGTACACACACACAAACAGACAAACGCTCGCGTAAACACTCACACGCGACTGCGTACACACACTCGCGCACGTGCGTACAAATACACACACGCGCGCGTGCGTACAAACACACACACATGCGCGCGTACACACACACACGCGCGTGTGTACAAATACACACAAACACACGCGTGCGTACAAACACACACACCATCGCGCATACACACACACACGCGCGCATACACACACACACGTGCGTACACACACACACGCACACGCATGCATGTACATACACATGCGTGTACACACACATGCGCACACACCCGTACACACACACACGCATACATACACACACACACTCATACACACATATGCACACCGCCACACGCGAATACACACATATGCACATGCATACGCGCATACACAACTCGCACTTACGCGCGTACACATACAAACACAAGCGTACACACACAAACAGACAAACGCTCGCGTACACACACACGCGCCTGCGTACACGCACGCACGCGCCTGCGTACACACACACGCACGACTGCGTACAAACACACATACACGCATGCGCGTACGCACACACGCTTACGCACACACAAACAAACACTCAAACAAATACATGCACGAGTACACACACACGCTCACGCGCGTACGCACACATGCACACGCGCGCATACACACACGTGCGTACACACACGCACATGCACACACGCGTGCGTACACACACATGCATATGCGCGTGTACACACAAACACACACACATGCGCTCGTACACACACACACACACGCACACACGTGCTCATATTAACACACACGCGCGCGTACACATACACACATGTACACACAAACACACATGCGTACACACACGTGCGCGCATACACACACACGCATGCATGCGCGTAAAGACACACACACATGTACGTAGACACACACACATAACTGTACACACACATGCACACTTGTACACACATACGCGCATACACACACATGCACGCATACACAAAAACACGCACACACACATATGTGCGCATGTACAAACGCACATGCACACACGCACGTGTACACACACAGACACACGTGTGCGTACACACACACGCACACGCACACGCACACACATATGCGCACACACACACACACGCGCGTACACACACAAACACACGCGTGCGTACACACACACACATGAACACACACAGAGACACGCGCGTAAACACACAAACACACGTGCTTCCACATACACACGCGCGCTTACACACACACATACACGCGCACTTACACACACACATGCAAACGCACGCGTACACACACAAACACGTACACACACATGCAAACGTACGCGTACACACACAAATACGTACACACACACATGCGTACACACACACATGCGTACACACACACAAACGTGCGCGTACGTACACACACGCGCGTGTAGACACACGCGCGCGCATGTACACACATACACGCGCACGTACATTCAAACACCCGCGTGTACACATACAAATATACGCACGTGTACACACACACGCATGCGTGCGCGCACAGACACACACACACGTGTACGTAGACACAAACACACACATACCCGTACACACACTTACACACATGCGCATACACACACACATGCACACGCATGCCTACACACACACAAACGCGCGCGTACACACGCACAAACGCGCGCGTACTCACACATACACGTTTGTGGTACACAAACACATGCACGTATGCACGTACACACACACGCACACGCACGCAAACACACACGCACACGCACACGCGCGCGTACACACACACAAACAGACAAACGCTCGCGTAAACACACACAGGCGACTGCGTACACACACTCGCGCACGAGCGTACTAACACACACACGCGCGCGTGCGTACAAACATACACACATGCGCGCGTACACACACACACGCGCGCGTGCACACACACATGCGCCTGCGTACACAAACTCGCGCGCGTGTGTACAAATACAGCCACACGCGCGCGTGCGTACAAACACACACACCATCGCGCGTACACACACACGCGCGCACGTACACACACACAGGCGCGTGTACACACACACACGCACGTACAGACGCACACGCATACGTGTACACACATACGCGCACACACCCATACACACACACGCATACATACACACACACTCATACACACATACGCACACTGCCACACGCGCGTACACACACATATGCACACGCACACGCGCGTACACAACTCGCACTTACGCGCGTTCACAACTCGCACTTACGAGCGTACACACACACACACACAAGCGTACACACACAAACAGACAAACGCTCGCGTACACACGCACACGCGCCTGCGTACACGCACACAAGTGCGTACACACACAAACAGACAAACGCTCGCGTACACACACACGCGCGTTTGCGTACAAACACACGCGCACGTGCGTACAAACACACACACGCGGGTGCGTACAAACACACACACACGCGGGTGCGTACAAACACACACACACGCATGCGCGTACGCACCCACGCTTACACACACAAACAAACACATGCGCGCGTACAGACACACGCTCACGTGCGTACGCACACACACACACACACACGCACACGCGCGCATACACACACGTGCGTACACACACGTGCGTACACACACGCACATGCACACACGCGTTCGTACACACACATGCATATGCGCGTTTACACACAAACATACGCACACACGCGCTCGTACACACACACACGCACACACGTGCTCATACAAACACACACGCACGTACACATACACACATGTACACACACACATGCGTACACACACATGCGTACACACACGTGCGCGCATACACACACACGCATGCATGCGCGCAAAGACACACACACATGTACGTAGACACACACACATAACCGTACACACACATGCACACTTGTACACACACACATGCGCGTACACACACATGCACGCATACACAAAAACATGCGCACACACACACACATGCGCGCGTGTACAAACACAAATGCACACACTCGAGCGTACACACATAGACACACGTGTGCTTACACACACACGCACACGCACACACACATATGCGCACACACACACACACGCGCGCGTACACACACAAACACATGCGTGCGTCCACACACACATGAACACACACACAGACACGCGCGTAAACACACAAACACACAGCAGACTGGAATGGGATTTTACATGATCTTTTGTGCTTGAATTGGTCACAATTATATAATAGTGTAGATCCTGTTGTCCCTTTGAATGAGAATCTAGTCAACATAATTGATAGGCGTATCCCTTCTCGTGTGCTAAGGTATCGAGTGAAGGACAAACCGTGGTTCAATGATGATTGTAGACGTGCTTATTTGGAGAAGCAGGAGGCCTATCATCTTTGGAAGGGGAACAGATCAGATTTGACCTGGAACAACTATACTCAGCTTCGAGCTTTTGCTCAGAGAGTTTATGCCTCAACTGAAAAGGAGTACAATTTAACCATAAAAGAAACACTTTCTGGTACAACTCAGGAACATAAATGGTGGTCTACCCTTAAATCTGCACTCTTTGGTGTAGATGCAACAGTTCCTCCTTTACTTAAACCAGATGGCTCAGTCACTCACTGTCCAAAGGAAAAGGCAACCCTTTTGGGTGATGTTTTTGACAGTAAACAGAGTAATGAAAAACTTGAACTTCCTCATTCCTGTTTTCCTGAGGCTAAACTAACTAGTTTAGCTTTTCGATCTCGTGAGATTAAAGCTCTGTTGATGGACCTTGATGCTTATGGAGGTGTAGACCTAAATGGTATTTTTCCTTTGTTTTTTATAAAGACAGCAGATTTCTTAGCTCCAAAGTTATCTGTTATTTTGCGCAAGTTAGCAAGAAGAGGAGCTTTTAGCACTAGTTGGAGAATTGGTAATGTTACTCCTCTATGTAAATGTGTTTGTGATAGCTCAAGTCCCACTGATTATAGCCCAATTTCCATAACTCCCATATTATCTAAAGTTTTTGAACGTCTTCTGGCAAAACGTCTTAATAGGTTTGCTGAAGGTAATCATCTATTCCCTAGTTTGCAATTTGGTTTTCGTAAAGGCCTTGGAGCATGTGATGCCCTTCTTACAATCTCCAATGCTGTACAGAAATCCCTTGATTGTGGTCAGGAAGTTCGTATGATTGGCCTTGATTTTAGTGCTGCCTTTGACCGTGTTAATCATGAGGCCCTTGTTTTCAAACTGAAACAGTTGGGAGTGGGTGGGTTGTTTCTTAGCATTATTATTGATTTTTTAACCCTGGATAGGTACGATGGGTCGTTTGCGACCCCGAGCGTCAAAAAAAAAGAGGTTTTTCTCACGTGACTCACCCCCGTGACTGAATTTGTGGGTGATCGACCTGCAGGAGGTGTCTCCCCTACACGCTCTAGTAGTGTCCAGATGTGCATTGCTGTAGCTGTACTCCTTCCCCGATTTCTGAGACACGTCGGGGTCGAGCGCGACCGAGTTTACCCTTCTAAGGTAGTTTGCATAATTATCAAAGTTATTACGTATTATGAAATTGTCGTAGAATGGTGCAACTTGTATAGGTTATCAGTTGTGGAAAGTCTTGGTGGATTGTTTGGCTACCATGTGCATGATTTTTTTTTAGTTAAAATGTCGTTCATCACCACGAGGACCATTTTACCGTGAGTGCCCCTTTTTCATTTTTTTTCATTTTTTTGCCAAGTCATTTTTCCGTAAGATATTGCCAAATAGGGTCGTAAAACTTTTGCTTGTTTAGTGTTGGAAAGTGTGTCTAGATGATCTGGCTACCCATGCATGACTTTGTTTTTGTCAGATACGACGTAGTTATTGGTATATTGGGTATTTAACTGCGGTTACCAATTTCTGTTTTTTTTCAATATTTGTAAAAATTACTACGTAGTAAGGAATTGCCGTATATTATTCATTTTTTTTTCATGTTTATGTGTTAGAAAGTGTGCCTTAATGGTTGGGCTAACACGTGCATGTCTTTTTTTTTTATCTGAGATGCCGTATATTAGAATGTCGGGCATTTTACCGCGAGTGTCCCTTTTTAATTTTTTTTCATTTTTTTGCCAAGTCATTTTTCCGTAAGATATTGCGAAATAGTATCGTAAAACTTTTGCTTTTTTAGTGTTGGAAAGTGTGTCTAGATGATCTGGCTACCCATGCGTGATTTTGTTTTTGTCAGATACGACGTAGTTATTGGTATATTGGGTATTTAACTGCGGTTGCCAATTTCTGTTTTTTTTCAATATTTGTAAAAATTTACTACGTAGTAAGGAATTGCCGTATATTATTGATTTTTTTTTCATGTTTATGTGTTAGAAAGTGTGCCTTGATGGTTGGGCTAACACGTGCATGTCTTTTTTTTTTATCTGAGATGCCGTATATTAGAATGTTGGGCATTTTTCCGCGAGTGCCCCTTTTTATTTGTTTTGCATTTTTTTGCTTAGTCATGTTACCGTAAGGAATTGGCAAGTAGTGTCGCAAAACTTATATTTTTATAGTGTTGGAAAGTGTTTCTAGATGATCTGGCTACCCATGCCTATTTTTTTTTAGCCAGATATGGCGTATATATAAGTATGTGTTCGATTTTCCTGTGATTGCCATTTTTTCGTTTTTTCCCATTTCTTTCAAAATTACTACGTACTAAGGAACTATCATAGAGTAATATTTCATTTATATGTTTATTTGTCGGAAAATGTGCCTTGATGGTTTGCCTAGCACGTGGCTGAAATTTTTTTTTTCTGAAATGCCGTATATTAGAATGGCCATTTTTCGACGAGTGCCCCTTTTTATTTGTTTTGCATTTTTTTGCTTAGTCATGTTACCGTAAGGAATTGGCAAGTAGTGTCGCAAAACTTATAATTTTATAGTGTTGGAAAGTGTTTCTAGATGATCTGGCTACCCATGCCTATCTTCTTTTTTTAGCCAGATATGGCGTATATATAGGTATGTGTTCGATTTTCCTGTGATTGCCATTTTTTCGTTTTTTCCCATTTCTTTCAAAATTACTACGTACTAAGGAACTATCACAGAGTAATTATTCATTTAGATGTTTATTTGTCGGAAAATGTGCCTTGATGGTTTGCCTAGCACGTGGCTGAATTTTTTTTTTCTGAAATGCCGTATATTAGAATGATAGCCATTTTTCCGCGAGTGCCCCTTTTTATTTGTTTTGCATTTTTTTGCTTAGTCATGTTACCGTAAGGAATTGGCAAGTAGTGTCGCAAAACTTATATTTTTATAGTGTTGGAAAGTGTTTCTAGATGATCTGGCTACCCATGCCTATCTTTTTTTTAGCCAGATATGGCGTATATATAGGTATGTGTTCGATTTTCCGGTGATTGCCATTTTTTCGTTTTTTCCCAATTCTTTCAAAATTACTACGTACTAAGGAACTATCACAGAGTAATGATTCCTCTAGATGTTTATTTGTCGGAAAATTTTGTTTACTTTTTTTTTGATTGAATATCATCAAATTTTTTTAGCTAGAATATTATATTGTTTTACATTTTTTTTTCGATTTTATTTCCCTTCAAAAGAAATTTTTTGGGTCAGAATTTTAATTTTATAGTCGTAAAATAATCGACAATTATCCAGCAACCCACCATACAATTTTTATGCATATCCAATAATAATTAGATTAGTAAATAACACCTTGAAATTGACATACCCTTCCTACATTTCAAGTGGCAGATTAGGGAGTCTGAGTCAGTGTGGTTGGCGGCCATTTTGTGGACATATCCGAAGCGTAAGCTGCCCTATCTATATATATTCTTGTTCCCTATAGAATTTGTGATATTTTGGTATATTTTTACCTGCATAAATATCATATTATATATTAAATATATGTATTTTTTTACAAAATTTCTAAGTACTCAAAAAATTACCTTTAGATATGGCCCCTGATATAAATGTAATTTACAAAATAATGAAGATTTTTTTACATATTTCTATTTTAGGATAACATATGT